>NW_026779850.1:0-68000 GCF_030144855.1 Hypanus sabinus
TACACCTTCCCATCAAACTCACCCGGGGTCAGACACAGAGTGATTATTCCTCTACACGGTCCCATCAAACTCTCCCGGGTTCAGACACAGAGCGATTATTCCTCTACACCTTCCCATCAAACTCACCCGGGGTCAGACACAGAGTGAATCTCCCTTAACGCCGGCCCATCACACACTTCCGGGATCAGACACATAGTGAACCACCCTCCACATCGTCCCAGCACACACTCCCGGGGTCAGACACAGAGTGATTATTCCTCTACACCGTCCCAACACACACACCCGGGGTCAGACACAGAGTGATTATTCCTCCACACCGTCCCGTCACAAACTCCCTGGGTCAGACACAGAGTGATTATTCCTCTACACCGCCCATCACACTCTCCCGGGGTCAGACACAGAGTTAATCTCCCTCCACACCGTCCGAACACACACTCCCGGGGTCAGACACAGAGAGATTATTCCTCTACACTGTCCCATCAAACTCTGACTGGGTCAGACACAGAGTGATTATTCCTCTACACCTCCCATCACACTCTCCCGGGGACAGACACAGAGTTAATCTCCCTCCACACCGTCCCATCACACACTCCCGGGGTCAGACACAGAGAGATTATTCCTCTACACGGTCCCATCAAACATTTCCGGGGTCAGACACAGAGTGATTATTCCTCTACACCATCCCATCAAACTCACCCGGGGTCAGACACAGAGTGATTATTCCTCTACACGGTCCCATCAAACTCTCCCGGGTTCAGACACAGAGCGATTATTCCTCTACACCTTCCCATCAAACTCACCCGGGGTCAGACACAGAGTGAATCTCCCTTAACGCCGGCCCATCACACACTCCCGGGATCAGACACATAGTGAACCACCCTCCACATCGTCCCAGCACACACTCCCGGGGTCAGACACAGAGTGATTATTCCTCTACACCGTCCCAACACACACACCCGGGGTCAGACACAGAGTGATTATTCCTCCACACCGTCCCGTCACAAACTCCCTGGGTCAGACACAGTGTGATTATTCCTCTACACGGTCACATCAAACACTCCCGGGGTCAGACTCAAAGTGAATCTCCGTCCACACCATCCCATCACTCACTCCCGGGGTCAGACACACAGTGAATCTCCCTCCACACCGTCCCATCACACACTCCAATGGTCAGACACAGAGTGATTATTCCTCTAAACGGTCCCATCAAACACTCCCGGGGTCAGACACAGAGTGATTATTCCTCTACACGGTCCCATCAAACACTCCCGGCGGTCAGACACAGAGTGATTATTCCTGTACACGGTCCCATCAAACTCTGACTGGGTCAGACACAGACTGATTATTACTCTACACCTTCCCATCAAACTCACCCGGGGTCAGACACAGAGTGAATCTCCCTCCACGCCGGCCCATCACACACTCCCGGGGTCAGATACAGAGTGATTATTCCTCTACACGGTCGCATCAAACACTCCGTGTGTCAGACAGACAGTGATTATTCCTCTAAACGGTCCCATCAAACACTCCCGTGGTCAGACACAGAGTGAATCTCCCTCCCCGCCATCCCATCACATACTCCCGGGGTCAGACACAGAGTGATTATTCCTCTACACCGTCCCAACACACACTCCCGGGGTCAGACTCAGAGTGATTATTCCTCTACACGGTGCCATCAAACACTCCCGGGTTCAGACACAGAGTGAATCTCCCTCCACACCGTCCCGTCCAAATTCCCTTGGTCAGACACAGAGTGATTATTCCTCTACACCGCCCATCACACTCTCCCGGGGTCAGACACAGAGTTAATCTCCCTCCACCCCGTCCGATCACACACTCCCGGGGTCAGACACAGAGAGATTATTCCTCTACACGGTCCCATCAATCTCTCCCGGGGTCAGACACAGAGTGATTATTCCTCTACACCTTCCCATCACACTCACCCGGGGTCAGACACAGAGTGAATCTCCCTCCACACCGTCCCGTCCAAATTCCCTGGGTCAGACACAGAGTGATTATTCCTCTACTCGCTCCCATCAACCACTCCCGGGTTCAGACACAGAGTGAATCTCCCTCCACACCGTCCCATCACACACTCCCGGGGTCAGACACAGAGAGATTATTCCTCTACACGGTCCCATCAATCTCTCCCGGGATCAGACACATAGTGAACCACCCTCCACATCGTCCCAGCACACACTCCCGGGGTCAGACTCAAAGTGAATCTCCGTCCACACCATCCCATCACTCACTCCCGGGGTCAGACACACAGTGAATCTCCCTCCACACCGTCCCATCACACACTCCAATGGTCAGACACAGAGTGATTATTCCTCTAAACGGTCCCATCAAACACTCCCGGGGTCAGACACAGAGTGATTATTCCTCTACACGGTCCCATCAAACATTCCCGGCGGTCAGACACAGAGTGATTATTCCTGTACACGGTCCCATCAAACTCTGACTGGGTCAGACACAGACTGATTATTACTCTACACCTTCCCATCAAACTCACCCGGGGTCAGACACAGAGTGAATCTCCCTCCACGCCGGCCCATCACACACTCCCGGGGTCAGATACAGAGTGATTATTCCTCTACACGGTCGCATCAAACACTCCGTGTGTCAGACAGACAGTGATTATTCCTCTAAACGGTCCCATCAAACACTCCCGTGGTCAGACACAGAGTGAATCTCCCTCCCCGCCATCCCATCACATACTCCCGGGGTCAGACACAGAGTGATTATTCCTCTACACCGTCCCAACACACACTCCCGGGGTCAGACTCAGAGTGATTATTCCTCTACACGGTGCCATCAAACACTCCCGGGGTCAGACACAGAGTGAATCTCCCTCCACACCGTCCCGTCCAAATTCCCTGGGTCAGACACAGAGTGATTATTCCTCTACACCGCCCATCACACTCTCCCGGGGTCAGACACAGAGTTAATCTCCCTCCACCCCGTCCGATCACACACTCCCGGGGTCAGACACAGAGAGATTATTCCTCTACACGGTCCCATCAATCTCTCCCGGGGTCAGACACAGAGTGATTATTCCTCTACACCTTCCCATCACACTCACCCGGGGTCAGACACAGAGTGAATCTCCCTCCACACCGTCCCGTCCAAATTCCCTGGGTCAGACACAGAGTGATTATTCCTCTACTCGCTCCCATCAACCACTCCCGGGTTCAGAGACAGAGTGAATCTCCCTCCACACCGTCCCATCACACACTCCCGGGGTCAGACACAGAGTGATTATTTCTCTACACTGTCCCATCACACACGCCCTGGGTCAGACACAGAGTGAATCTCCCTGTACACGGCCCATCACACACTCCCGGGATCAGACACAGAGTGATTATTCCTCTACACGGCCCATCAAACACTCCAGGGGTCAGACACAGAGTGATTATTCCTCTACACGGTCCCATCAAACACTCCCGGCGTTCAGACACAGAGTGATTATTCCTGTACACGGTCCAATCAAACACTCCCGGGGTCAGACAAAGTGAATCTCCGTCCACACCGTCCCAAAACACACTCCCGGGGTCAGACTCAGAATGATTATTCCTCTACACGGTCCCATCAAACTCACCCGGGGTCAGACACAGAGTGAATCTCCCTCCACGCCGGCCCATCACACACTCCCGGGGTCAGACACAGAGTGATTATTCCTCTACACGGTCCCATCAAACACTCCCGGGGTGAGACACAGTGAATCTCCCTCCACACCGTCCCATCACACACTCCCGGGGTCAGACACAGAGTGATTATTCCTCTACACGGTCACATCACACTCTCCCGGGGTCAGAAACAGAGTTAATCACCGTCCACACCGTCCCAACACACACTCCCGGGGTCAGACTCAGAGTGATTATTCCTCTACACCGCCCATCACACTCTCCCGGGGTCAGACACAGAGTTAATGTCCCTCCACACCGTCCAATCACACACTCCCGGGGTCAGACACAGAGAGATTATTCCTCTACACGGTCCCATCAAACACTCCCGGGGACAGACACAGAGTGAATATTCCTCTACACCTTCCCATCAAACTCACCCGCGGTCAGACACAGAGTGAATCTCCCTACACGCCGGCCCATCACACACTCCCGGGGTCAGATACAGAGTGATTATTCCTCTACACGGCAGCATCAAACACTCCCGGGGTCAGACACAGAGTGAATCTCCCTCCACGCCGTCCCATCACACACTCCCGGGGTCAGACACGGAGTGATTATTCCTCTACACCGTCCCAAAACACACTCCCGGGGTCAGACTCAGAGTGATTATTCCTCTACACGGTCCCATCAAACACTCCCGGGGTCAGACACAGAGTGAATCTCCCTCCACACCGTCCCGTCCAAATTCCCTGGGTCAGACACAGAGTGATTATTCCTCTACACCGCAAATCACACTCCCCCGGTCTCAGACACAGAGTTAATCTCCCTCCACACCGTCCGATCCAACACTCCCGGGATCAGACACAGAGTGATTATTCCTCTACACCTTCCCATCAAACTCACCCGGGGTCAGACACAGAGTGAATCTCCCTCCACGCCGGCCCATCTCACACTCCCGGGGTCAGACACAGAGTGATTATTCCTCTACACTGTCCCATCAAACTCTCCCAGGGTCAGACACAGAGTGATAATTCCTCTACACCTTCCCATCAAACTCACCCGGCGTCAGAGACAGAGTGAATCTCCCTCCACGCCGGCCCATCACACACTCCCGGGGTCAGACACAGAGTGATTATTCCTCTACACGGTCCCATCAAACACTCCCGTGGTCAGACACAGTGAATCTCCCTCCACACCGTCCCATCACACACTCCCGGGGTCAGACACAGAGAGATTATTCCTCTACACGGTCCCATCAAACACTCCCGGGGTCAGACACAAAGTGAATCTCCGTCCACACCGTCCCAACACACACTCCCGGGGTCAGACACAGAGTGATTATTCCTCTACACCGCCCATCACACTCTCCCGGGGACAGACACAGAGTTAAGCTCCCTCCACACAGTCCCATCACACACTCCCGGGGTCAGACACAGAGAGATTATTCCTCTACACGGTCCCATCAAACATTCCCGGGGTCAGACACAGTGAATCTCCCTCCACACCGTCCCATCACACACTCCCGGTGTCAGACACAGAGTGATTATTCCTCTACACGGTCACATCACACTCTCCCGGGGTCAGACACAGAGTGAATCTCCCTCCACACCGTCCCGTCCAAATTCCCTGGGTCAGACACAGAGTGATTATTCCTCTACACCACCCATCACACTCTCCCGGGGTCAGACACAGAGTGAATCTCCCTCCACACCGTCCGATCACACACTCCCGGGGTCAGACACAGAGAGATTATTCCTCTACACGGTCCCATCAAACTCTCCCGGGGTCAGACACAGAGTGATTATTCCTCTACACCTTCCCATCAAACACTCCCGGGGTCAGACACAGTGAATCTCCCTCCACACCGTCCCATCACACACTCCCGGGGTCAGACACAGAGTGATTATTCCTCTACACGGTCCATCAAACACTCCCGGGGTCAGACACAAAGTGAATCTCCGTCCACACCGTCCCATCACACACTCCCGGGGTCAGACACAGAGTGATTATTCCTCTACACGGTCCATCAAACATTCCCGGGGTCAGACACAGAGTGATTATTCCTCTACACCTTCCCATCAAACTCACCCGGGTTCAGACACAGAGTGATTATTCCTCTACACGGTCCCATCAAACTCTCCCGGGTTCAGACACAGAGCGATTATTCCTCTACACCTTCCCATCAAACTCACCCGGGGTCAGACACAGTGTGAATCTCCCTTAACGCCGGCCCATCACACACTCCCGGGATCAGACACATAGTGAACCACCCTCCACATCGTCCCAGCACACACTCCCGGGGTCAGACACAGAGTGATTATTCCTCTACACCTTCCCATCAAACTCACCCGCGGTCAGACACAGAGTGAATCTCCCTACACGCCGGCCCATCACACACTCCCGGGGTCAGATACAGAGTGATTATTCCTCTACACGGCAGCATCAAACACTCCGTGTATCAGACAGACAGTGATTATTCCTCTAAACGGTCCCATCAAACACTCCCGGGGTCAGACACAGAGTGAATCTCCCTCCACGCCGTCCCATCACACACTCCCGGGGTCAGACACGGAGTGATTATTCCTCTACACCGTCCCAAAACACACTCCCGGGGTCAGACTCAGAGTGATTATTCCTCTGCACGGTCCCATCAAACACTCCCGGGGTCAGACACAGAGTTAATCTCCGTCCACAAACTCCCGTCCAAATTCCCTGGGTCAGACACAGAGTGATTATTCCTCTACACCGCACATCATACGACCCCGGGGTCAGACACAGAGTTAATCTCCCTCCACACCGTCCGATCACACACTCCCGGGGTCAGACACAGAGTGATTATTCCTCTACACCTTCCCATCAAACTCATCCGGGGTCAGACACAGAGTGAATCTCCCTCCACGCCGTCCCATCACACACTCCCGGGGTCAGACACAGAGTGATTATTCCTCTACACTGTCCCATCAAACTCTCCCGGGGTCAGACCCAGAGTGATTATTCCTCTGCACCTTCCCATCAAACTCACCCGGGGTCAGACACAGAGTGAATCTCCCTCCACGCCGTCCCATCACACACTCCCGGGGTCAGACACAGAGTGATTATTCCTCTACACGGTCCCATCAAACTCTCCCGGGGTCAGACACAGAGTGATTATTCCTCTACACCTTCCCATCAAACACTCCCGGGGTCAGACACAGTGAATCTCCCTCCACACCGTCCCATCACACACTCCCGGGGTCAGACACAGAGTGATTATTCCTCTACACGGTCCATCAAACACTCCCGGGGTCAGACACAAAGTGAATCTCCGTCCACACCGTCCCATCACACACTCCCGGGGTCAGACACAGAGTGATTATTCCTCTACACGGTCCATCAAACATTCCCGGGGTCAGACACAGAGTGATTATTCCTCTACACCTTCCCATCAAACTCACCCGGGGTCAGACACAGAGTGATTATTCCTCTACACGGTCCCATCAAACTCTCCCGGGTTCAGACACAGAGCGATTATTCCTCTACACCTTCCCATCAAACTCACCCGGGGTCTGACACAGTGTGAATCTCCCTTAACGCCGGCCCATCACACACTCCCGGGATCAGACACATAGTGAACCACCCTCCACATCGTCCCAGCACACACTCCCGGGGTCAGACACAGAGTGATTATTCCTCTACACCTTCCCATCAAACTCACCCGCGGTCAGACACAGAGTGAATCTCCCTACACGCCGGCCCATCACACACTCCCGGGGTCAGATACAGAGTGATTATTCCTCTACACGGCAGCATCAAACACTCCGTGTATCAGACAGACAGTGATTATTCCTCTAAACGGTCCCATCAAACACTCCCGGGGTCAGACACAGAGTGAATCTCCCTCCACGCCGTCCCATCACACACTCCCGGGGTCAGACACGGAGTGATTATTCCTCTACACCGTCCCAAAACACACTCCCGGGGTCAGACTCAGAGTGATTATTCCTCTGCACGGTCCCATCAAACACTCCCGGGGTCAGACACAGAGTTAATCTCCGTCCACAAACTCCCGTCCAAATTCCCTGGGTCAGACACAGAGTGATTATTCCTCTACACCGCACATCACACGACCCCGGGGTCAGACACAGAGTTAATCTCCCTCCACACCGTCCGATCACACACTCCCGGGGTCAGACACAGAGTGATTATTCCTCTACACCTTCCCATCAAACTCATCCGGGGTCAGACACAGAGTGAATCTCCCTCCACGCCGTCCCATCACACACTCCCGGGGTCAGACACAGAGTGATTATTCCTCTACACGGTCCCATCAAACTCTCCCGGGGTCAGACACAGAGTGATTATTCCTCTGCACCTTCCCATCAAACTCACCCGGGGTCAGACACAGAGTGAATCTCCCTCCACGCCGTCCCATCACACACTCCCGGGGTCAGACACAGAGTGATTATTCCTCTACACGGTCCCATCAAACTCTCCCGGGGTCAGACACAGAGTGATTATTCCTCTGCACCTTCCCATCAAACTCACCGGGCGTCAGAGACAGAGTGAATCTCCCTCCACGCCGGCCCATCACACACTCCCGGGGTCAGACACAGAGTGATTATTCCTCTACACGGTCCCATCAAACACTCCCGGGGTCAGACACAGTGAATCTCCCTCCACACCGTCCCATCACATACTCCCGGGGTCAGACACAGAGTGATTATTCCTCTACACGGTCCCATCAAACACTCCCGGGGTCAGACACAAGTGAATCTCCGTCCACACCGTCCCAACACACACTCCCGGGGTCAGACTCAGAGTGATTATTCCTCTACACGTTCCCATCAAACACTCCCTGGGTCAGACACAGAGTGATTATTCCTCTACACCGCCCATCACACTCTCCCGGGGACAGACACAGAGTTAATCTCCCTCCACACCGTCCCATCACACACTCCCGGGGTCAGACACAGAGAGATTATTCCTCTACACGGTCCCATCAAACATTCCCGGGGTCAGACACAGTGAATCTCCCTCCACACCGTCCCATCAGTCACTCCCGGGGCCAGACACAGAGTGATTATTCCTCTACACGGTCACATCACACTCTCCCGGGGTCAGACACAAAGTGAATATCCCTCCACACCGTCCCGTCCAAATTCCCTGGGTCAGACACAGAGTGATTATTCCTCTACACCACCCATCACACTCTCCCGGGGTCAGACACAGAGTGAATCTCCCTCCACACCGTCCGATCACACACTCCCGGGGTCAGACACAGAGATATTATTCCTCTACACTGTCCCATCAAACTCTCCCGGGGTCAGACACAGAGTGAACCACCCTCCACATCGTCCCAGCACACACTCCCGGGGTCAGACACAGAGTGATTATTCCTCTACACCGCCCATCACATACTCCCGGGGTTAGACACACAGTGAATCTCCCTCCACACCGTCCCATCACACATTCTAATGGTCAGACACAGAGTGATTATTCCTCTACACCGTCCCAACACACACACCCGGGGTCAGACTCAGAGTGATTATTCCTCCACACCGTCCCGTCACAAACTCCCTGGGTCAGACACAGTGTGATTATTCCTCTACACGGTCACATCAAACACTCCCGGGGTCAGACACAAAGTGAATCTCCGTCCACACCGTCCCAACACACACTCCCGGGGTCAGACTCAGAGTGATTATACCTCTACTCGTTCCCATCAAACACTCCCGGGGTCAGACACAGAGTGAATCTCCCTCCACACCGTCCCGTCACAAACTCCCTGGGTCAGACACAGAGAGATTATTCCTCTACACCGCCCATCACAGTCTCCCGGGGTCAGACACAGAGTTAATCTCCCTCCACACCGTCCCATCACACACTCCCGGGGTCAGACACAGAGTGATTATTCCTCCACACGGTCCCATCAAACACTACCGGGGTCAGACACAGAGTGATTATTCCTCTACACGGTCCCATCAAACACTCCCGGGGTCAGACACAGAGTGATTATTCCTCCACACCGTCCCGTCACAAACTCCCTGGGTCAGACACAGAGTGATTATTCCTCTACACCGCCCATCACACTCTCCCGGGGTCAGACACAGAGTTAATCTCCCTCCACACCGTCCGAACACACACTCCCGGGGTCAGACACAGAGAGATTATTCCTCTACACGGTCCCATCAAACTCTGACTGGGTCAGACACAGACTGATTATTCCTCTACACCTTCCCATCAAACTCACCCGGGGTCAGACTCCGAGTGAATCTCCCTCCACGCCGGCCCATCACACACTCCCGGGGTCAGACACAGTGTGATTATTCCTGTACACGGTCACATCAAACACTCCCGGGGTCAGACACAAAGTGAATCTCCGTCCACACCGTCTCAACACACACTCCCGGGGTCAGACTCAGAGTGATTATACCTCTACACGTTCCCATCAAACACTCCCGGGGTCAGACACAGAGTGAATCTCCCTCCACACCGTCCCGTCACAAACTCCCTGGGTCAGACACAGACAGATTATTCCTCTACACCGCCCATCACAGTCTCCCGGTGTCAGACACAGAGTTAATCTCCCTCCACACCGTCCCATCACACACTCCCTGGGTCAGACACAGAGAGATTATTCCTCTACACGTTCCCATCAAACACTCCCGGGGTCAGACACAGAGTGTTTATTCCTCTACACCTTCCCATCAAACTCACTCGGGGTCAGACACAGAGTGATTATTCCTCCACACGGTCCCATCAAACACTACCGGGGTCAGACACAGAGTGATTATTCCTCTACACCTTCCCATCAAACTCACCCTGGGTCAGACACATAGTGATTATTCCTCTACTCGGTCCCATCAAACACTCCCGGGTTCAGACACATTGTGAATCTCCCTCCACACCGTCCCATCACACACTCCCGGGGTCATACACAGAGTGATTATTTCTCTACACTGTCCCATCACACACGCCCTGGGTCAGACACAGAGTGAATCTCCCTCTACACGGCCCATCACTCACTCCCGGGGTCAGACACACAGTGAATCTCCCTCCACACCGTCCCATCACACACTCCAATGGTCAGACACAGAGTGATTATTCCTCTAAACGGTCCCATCAAACACTCCCGGGGTCAGACACAGAGTGATTATTCCTCTACACGGTCCCATCAAATACTCCCGGCGGTCAGACACAGAGTGATTATTCCTGTACACGGTCCCATCAAACACTCCGGGGTCAGACACAGAGTGAATCTCCCTTAACGCCGGCCCATCACACACTCCCGGTATCAGACACATAGTGAACCACCCTCCACATCGTCCCAGCACACACTCCCGGGGTCAGACACAGACAGATTATTCCTCTACACGGTCCCATCAAACTCTCCCGGGGTCAGACACAGAGTGATTATTCCTCTACACCTTCCCATCAAACACTCCCGGCGTCAGACACAGTGAATCTCCCTCCACACCGTCCCATCATACACTCCCGGGGTCAGACACAGAGTGATTATTCCTCTACACGGTCCATCAAACACTCCCGGGGTCAGACACAAGGTGAATCTCCGTCCACACCGTCCCATCACACACTCCCGGGGTCAGACACAGAGTGATTATTCCTGTACACGGTCCATCAAACATTCCCGGGGTCAGACACAGAGTGATTATTCCTCTACACCTTCCCATCAAACTCACCCGGGGTCAGACACAGAGTGATTATTCCTCTACACGGTCCCATCAAACTCTCCCGGGTTCAGACACAGAGCGATTATTCCTCTACACCTTCCCATCAAACTCACCCGGGGTCAGACACAGTGTGAATCTCCCTTAACGCCGGCCCATCACACACTCCCGGGATCAGACACATAGTGAACCACCCTCCACATCGTCCCAGCACACACTCCCGGGGTCAGACACAGAGTGATTATTCCTCTACACCTTCCCTTCAAACTCACCCGCGGTCAGACACAGAGTGAATCTCCCTACACGCCGGCCCATCACACACTCCCGGGGTCAGATACAGAGTGATTATTCCTCTACACGGCAGCATCAAACACACCGTGTATAAGACAGACAGTGATTATTCCTCTAAACGGTCCCATCAAACACTCCCGGGGTCAGACACAGAGTGAATCTCCCTCCACGCCGTCCCATCACACACTCCCGGGGTCAGTCACGGAGTGATTATTCCTCTACACCGTCCCAAAACACACTCCCGGGGTCAGACTCAGAGTGATTATTCCTCTACACGGTCCCATCAAACACTCCCGGGGTCAGACACAGAGTGATCTCCCTCCACACCGTCCCGTCCAAATTCCCTGGGTCAGACACAGAGTGATTATTCCTCTACACCGCACATCACACGCCCCCGGGGTCAGACACAGAGTTAATCTCCCTCCACACCGTCCGATCACACACTCCCGGGGTCAGACACAGAGTGATTATTCCTCTACACCTTCCCATCAAACTCACCCGGGGTCAGACACAGAGTGAATCTGCCTCCACGCCGGCCCATCACACACTCCCGGGGTAAGACACAGAGTGATTATTCCTCTACACGGTCCCATCAAACTCTCCCGGGGTCAGACACAGATTGATTATTCCTCTGCACCTTCCCATCAAACTCACCCGGGGTCAGACACAGAGTGAATCTCCCTACACGCCGGCCCATCACACACTCCCGGGGTCAGATACAGAGTGATTATTCCTCTACACGGCAGCATCAAACACTCCGTGTATCAGACAGACAGTGATTATTCCTCTAAACGGTCCCATCAAACACTCCCGGGGTCAGACACAGAGTGAATCTCCCTCTACGCCGTCCCATCACACACTCCCGGGGTCAGACACGGAGTGATTATTCCTCTACACCGTCCCAAAACACACTCCCGGGGTCAGACTCAGAGTGATTATTCCTCTACACCGCACATCACACTCCCCCGGGGTCAGACACAGAGTGAATCTCCGTCCACACCGTCCCAACACACACTCCCGGGGTCAGACTCAGAGTGATAATACCTCTACGCGTTCCCATCAAACACTCCCGGGGTCAGACACAGAGTGAATCTCCCTCCACACCGTCCCGTCACAAACTCCCTGGGTCAGACACAGAGTGATTATTCCTCTACACCGCCCATCACAGTCTCCCGGGGTCAGACACAGAGTTAATCTCCCTCCACACCGTCCCATCACACACTCCCGGGGTCAGACACAGAGAGATTATTACTCTACACGGTCCCATCAAACACTCCCGGGGTCAGACACAGAGTGATTATTCCTCTACACCTTCCCATCAAACTCACCCGGGGTCAGACACAGAGTGATTATTCCTCCACACGGTCCCATCAAACACTACCGGGGTCAGACACAGAGTGATTATTCCTCTACACCTTCCCATTAAACTCACCCGCGGTCAGACACAGAGTGAATCTACCTTAACGCCGGCCCATCACACTCTCCCTGGGTCAGACACAGTGATTGTTCCTCTACTCGGTCCCATCAAACACTCCCAGGTTCAGACTCAGAGTGAATCTCCCTCCACACCGTCCGATCACACACTCCCGGGGTCAGACACAGAGAGATTATTCCTCTACACGGTCCCATCAAACTCTCCCGGGTTCAGATACAGAGTGATTATTCCTCTACACCTTCCCATCAAACACTCCCGTGGTCAGACACAGTGAATCTCCCTCCACACCGTCCCATCACACACTCCCGGGGTCAGACACAGAGTGATTATTCCTCCACACGGTCCATCAAACACTCCCGGGGTCAGACACAAAGTGAATCCCCGTCCACACCGTCCCAACACACACTCCCGGGGTCAGACTCAGAGTGATTATTCCTCTACACGTTCCCATCAAACACTCCCTGGGTCAGACACAGAGTGATTATTCCTCTACACCTCCCATCACACTCTCCCGGGGACAGACACAGAGTTAATCTCCCTCCACACCGTCCCATCACACACTCCCGGGGTCAGACACAGAGAGATTATTCCTCTACACGGTCCCATCAAACATTCCCGGGGTCAGACACAGAGTGATTATTCCTCTACACCTTCCCATCAAACTCACCCGGGGTCAGACACAGAGTGATTATTCCTCTACACGGTCCCATCAAACTCACCCGGGGTCAGACACAGAGTGATTATTCCTCTACACGGTCCCATCAAACTCTCCCGGGTTCAGACACAGAGCGATTATTCCTCTGCACCTTCCCATCAAACTCACCCGGGGTCAGACACAGAGTGAATCTCCCTTAACGCCCGCCCATCACACACTCCCTGGATCAGACACATTTTGAACCACCCTCCACATCGTCCCATCACACACTCCCGGGGTCAGACACAGAGTGATTATTCCTCTACACCGCCCATCACATACTCCCGGGGTTAGACACACAGTGAATCTCCCTCCACACCGTCCCATCACACATTCTAATGGTCAGACACAGAGTGATTATTCCTCTACACCGTCCCAACACACACACCCGGGGTCAGACTCAGAGTGATTATTCCTCCACACCGTCCCGTCACAAACTCCCTGGGTCAGACACAGTGTGATTATTCCTCTACACGGTCACATCAAATCTCCCGGGGTCAGACACAAAGTGAATCTCCGTCCACACCGTCCCAACACACACTCCCGGGGTCAGACTCAGAGTGATTATACCTCTACTCGTTCCCATCAAACACTCCCGGGGTCAGACACAGAGTGAATCTCCCTCCACACCGTCCCGTCACAAACTCCCTGGTTCAGGCACAGAGAGATTATTCCTCTACACAGCCCATCACAGTCTCCCGGGGTCAGACACAGAGTTAATCTCCCTCCACACCGTCCCATCACACACTCCCGGGGTCAGACACAGAGAGATTATTCCTCTACACGTTCCCATCAAACACTCCCTGGGTCAGACACAGAGTGATTATTCCTCTACACCTCCCATCACACTCTCCCGGGGACAGACACAGAGTTAATCTCCCTCCACACCGTCCCATCACACACTCCCGGGGTCAGACACAGAGAGATTATTCCTCTACACGGTCCCATCAAACATTCCCGGGGTCAGACACAGAGTGATTATTCCTCTACACCTTCCCATCAAACTCACCCGGGGTCAGACACAGAGTGATTATTCCTCTACACGGTCCCATCAAACTCACCCGGGGTCAGACACAGAGTGATTATTCCTCTACACGGTCCCATCAAACTCTCCCGGGTTCAGACACAGAGCGATTATTCCTCTGCACCTTCCCATCAAACTCACCCGGGGTCAGACACAGAGTGAATCTCCCTTAACGCCCGCCCATCACACACTCCCTGGATCAGACACATTTTGAACCACCCTCCACATCGTCCCATCACACACTCCCGGGGTCAGACACAGAGTGATTATTCCTCTACACCGCCCATCACATACTCCCGGGGTTAGACACACAGTGAATCTCCCTCCACACCGTCCCATCACACATTCTAATGGTCAGACACAGAGTGATTATTCCTCTACACCGTCCCAACACACACACCCGGGGTCAGACTCAGAGTGATTATTCCTCCACACCGTCCCGTCACAAACTCCCTGGGTCAGACACAGTGTGATTATTCCTCTACACGGTCACATCAAATCTCCCGGGGTCAGACACAAAGTGAATCTCCGTCCACACCGTCCCAACACACACTCCCGGGGTCAGACTCAGAGTGATTATACCTCTACTCGTTCCCATCAAACACTCCCGGGGTCAGACACAGAGTGAATCTCCCTCCACACCGTCCCGTCACAAACTCCCTGGTTCAGGCACAGAGAGATTATTCCTCTACACAGCCCATCACAGTCTCCCGGGGTCAGACACAGAGTTAATCTCCCTCCACACCGTCCCATCACACACTCCCGGGGTCAGACACAGAGAGATTATTCCTCTACACGGTCCCATCAAACACTCCCGGGGTCAGACACAGAGTGATTATTCCTCTACACCTTCCCATCAAACTCACCCGGGGTCAGACACAGAGTGATTATTCCTCCACACGATCCCATCAAACACTACCGGGGTCAGACACAGAGTGATTATTCCTCTACACCTTCCCATCAAACTCACCCGGGGTCAGACACAGAGTGATAATACCTCTACGCGTTCCCATCAAACACTCCCGGGGTCAGACACAGAGTGAATCTCCCTCCACACCGTCCCGTCACAAACTCCCTGGGTCAGACACAGAGTGATTATTCCTCTACACCGCCCATCACAGTCTCCCGGGGTCAGACACAGAGTTAATCTCCCTCCACACCGTCCCATGACACACTCCCGGGGTCAGACACAGAGAGATTATTCCTCTACACGGTCCCATCAAACACTCCCGGGGTCAGACACAGAGCGATTATTCCTCTACACCTTCCCATCAAACTCACCCGGGGTCAGACACAGAGTGATTATTCCTCCACACGGTCCCATCAAACACTACCGGGGTCAGACACAGAGTGATTATTCCTCTACACCTTCCCATCAAACTCACCCGCGGTCAGACACAGAGTGAATCTACCTTAACGCCGGCCCATCACACTCTCCCTGGGTCAGACACAGAGTGATTGTTCCTCTACTCGGTCCCATCAAACACTCCCAGGTTCAGACTCAGAGTGAATCTCCCTCCACACCGTCCGATCACACACTCCCGGGGTCAGACACAGAGAGATTATTCCTCTACACGGTCCCATCAAACTCTCCCGGGTTCAGATACAGAGTGATTATTCCTCTACACCTTCCCATCAAACACTCCCGGGGTCAGACACAGAGTGATTATTCCTCTACACGGTCCATCAAACACTCCCGGGGTCAGACACAAAGTGAATCTCCGTCCACACCGTCCCAACACACACTCCCGGGGTCAGACTCAGAGTGATTATTCCTCTACACGTTCCCATCAAACACTCCCTGGGTCAGACACAGAGTGATTATTCCTCTACACCTCCCATCACACTCTCCCGGGGACAGACACAGAGTTAATCTCCCTCCACACCGTCCCATCACACACTCCTGGGGTCAGACACAGAGAGATTATTCCTCTACACGGTCCCATCAAACATTCCCGGGGTCAGACACAGAGTGACTATTCCTCTACACCTTCCCATCAAACTCACCCGGGGTCAGACACAGAGTGATTATTCCTCTACACGGTCCCATCAAACTCACCCGGGGTCAGACACAGAGTGATTATTCCTCTACACGGTCCCATCAAACTCTCCCGGGTTCAGACACAGAGCGATTATTCCTCTGCACCTTCCCATCAAACTCACCCGGGGTCAGACACAGAGTGAATCTCCCTTAACGCCCGCCCATCACACACTCCCTGGATCAGACACATAGTGAACCACCCTCCACATCGTCCCAGCACACACTCCCGGGGTCAGACACAGAGTGATTATTCCTCTACACCGCCCATCACATACTCCCGGGGTTAGACACACAGTGAATCTCCCTCCACACCGTCCCATCACACATTCTAATGGTCAGACACAGAGTGATTATTCCTCTACACCGTCCAAACACACACACCCGGGGTCAGACTCAGAGTGATTATTCCTCCACACCGTCCCGTCACAAACTCCCTGGGTCAGACACAGTGTGATTATTCCTCTACACTGTCACATCAAATCTCCCGGGGTCAGACACAAAGTGAATCTCCGTCCACACCGTCCCAACACACACTCCCGGGGTCAGACTCAGAGTGATTATACCTCTACTCGTTCCCATCAAACACTCCCGGGGTCAGACACAGAGTGAATCTCCCTCCACACCGTCCCGTCACAAACTCCCTGGTTCAGGCACAGAGAGATTATTCCTCTACACCGCCCATCACAGTCTCCCGGGGTCAGACACAGAGTTAATCTCCCTCCACACCGTCCCATCACACACTCCCGGGGTCAGACACAGAGAGATTATTCCTCTACACGGTCCCATCAAACACTCCCCGGGTCAGACACAGAGTGATTATTCCTCTACACCTTCCCATCAAACTCACCCGGGGTCAGACACAGAGTGATTATTCCTCCACACGGTCCCATCAAACACTACCGGGGTCAGACACAGAGTGATTATTCCTCTACACCTTCCCATCAAACTCACCCGGGGTCAGACACAGAGTGATTATTCCTCTACACGGTCCCATCAAACTCTCCCGTGGTCAGACACAGAGTGATTATTCCTCCACACCGTCCCGTCACAAACTCCCTGGGTCAGACACAGAGTGATTATTCCTCTACACCGCCCATCACACTCTCCCGGGGTCAGACACAGAGTTAATCTCCCTCCACACCGTCCGAACACACACTCCCGGGGTCAGACACAGAGAGATTATTCCTATACACGGTCCCATCAAACTCTGACTGGGTCAGACACAGACTGATTATTCCTCTACACCTTCCCATCAAACTCACCCGGGGTCAGACACAGAGTGAATCTCCCTCCACGCCGGCCCATCACACACTCCCGGGGTCAGACACAGAGAGATTATTCCTCTACACGGTCCCATCAATCTCTCCCGGGGTCAGACACAGAGTGATTATTCCTCTACACCTTCCCATCAAACACTCCCGGCTTCAGACACAGAGTGAATCTCCCATCACACCGTCCCGTCCAAATTCCCTGGGTCAGACACAGAGTGATTGTTCCTCTACACCGCCCATCACACTCTCCCGGGGTCAGACACAGAGTTAATCTCCCTCCACCCCGTCCGATCACACACTCCCGGGGTCAGACACAGAGAGATTATTCCTCTACACGGTCCCATCAATCTCTCCCGGGGTCAGACACAGAGTGATTATTCCTCTACACCTTCCCATCACACTCTCCCGGGGACAGACACAGAGTTAATCTCCCTCCACACAGTCCCATCACACACTCCCGGGGTCAGACACAGAGAGATTATTCCTCTACACGGTCCCATCAAACATTCCCGGGGTCAGACACAGTGAATCTCCCTCCACACCGTCCATCCACACACTCCCGGGGTCAGACACAGAGTGATTATTCCTCTACACGGTCACATCACACTCTCCCGGGGTCAGACACAGAGTGAATCTCCCTCCACGCCGGCCCATCACACACTCCCGGGGTCAGACACAGAGTGATTATTCCTCTACACGGTCCCATCAAACACTCCCGGGGTCAGACACAAAGTGAATCTCCGTCCACACCGTCCCAACACACACTCCCGGGGTCAGACTCAGAGTGATTATTCCTCTAAACGGTCCCATCAAACACTCCCGGGGTCAGACAAAGAGTGAATCTCCCCCCACGCCATCCCATCACATACTCCCGGGGTCAGACACAGAGTGATTATTCCTCTACACCGTCCCAACACACACTCCCGGGGTCAGACTCAGTGTGATTATTCCTCTACACGGTGCCATCAAACACTCCCGGCTTCAGACACAGAGTGAATCTCCCATCACACCGTCCCGTCCAAATTCCCTGGGTCAGACACAGAGTGATTATTCCTCTACACCGCCCATCACACTCTCCCGGGGTCAGACACAGAGTTAATCTCCCTCCACCCCGTCCGATCACACACTCCCGGGATCAGACACAGAGAGATTATTCCTCTACACGGTCCCATCAATCTCTCCCGGGGTCAGACACAGAGTGATTATTCCTCTACACCTTCCCATCACACTCTCCCGGGGACAGACACAGAGTTAATCTCCCTCCACACAGTCCCATCACACACTCCCGGGGTCAGACACAGAGAGATTATTCCTCTACACGGTCCCATCAAACATTCCCGGGGTCAGACACAGTGAATCTCCCTCCACACCGTCCATCCACACACTCCCGGGGTCAGACACAGAGTGATTATTCCTCTACACGGTCACATCACACTCTCCCGGGGTCAGACACAGAGTGAATCTCCCTCCACGCCGGCCCATCACACACTCCCGGGGTCAGACACAAAGTGAATCTCCGTCCACACCGTCCCAACACACACTCCCGGGGTCAGACTCAGAGTGATTATTCCTCTACACGTTCCCATCAAACACTCCCTGGGTCAGACACAGAGTGATTATTCCTCTACACCGCCCATCACACTCTCCCGGGGACAGACACAGAGTTAATCTCCCTCCACACAGTCCCATCACACACTCCCGGGGTCAGACACAGAGAGATTATTCCTCTACACGGTCCCATCAAACATTCCCGGGATCAGACACAGTGAATCTCCCTCCACACCGTCCATCCACACACTCCCGGGGTCAGACACAGAGTGATTATTCCTCTACACGGTCACATCACACTCTCCCGGGGTCAGACACAGAGTCAATCTCCCTCCACACCTTCCGATCACACACTCCCGGGGTCAGACACAGACAGATTATTCCTCTACACGGTCCCATCAAACTCTCCCGGGGTCAGACACAGAGTGATTATTCCTCTACACCTTCCCATCAAACACTCCCGGCGTCAGACACAGTGAATCTCCCTCCACACCGTCCCATCACACACTCCCGGGGTCAGACACAGAGTGATTATTCCTCTACACGGTCCATCAAACACTCCCGGGGTCAGACACAAAGTGAATCTCCGTCCATACCGTCCCATCACACACTCCCGGGGTCAGACACAGAGTGATTATTCCTCTACACGGTCCATCAAACATTCCCGGGGTCAGACACAGTGTGAATCTCCCTTAACACCGGCCCATCACACACTCCCGTGATCAGACACATAGTGAACCACCCTCCACATCGTCCCAGCACACACTCCCTGGGTCAGACACAGAGTGATTATTCCTCTACACCGCCCATCACACTCTCCCGGGGTCAGACACAGAGTTAATCTCCCTCCACACCGTCCGAACACACACTCCCGGGGTCAGACACAGAGAGATTATTCCTCTACACCGTCCCATCAAACTCTGACTGGGTCAGACACAGACTGATTATTCCTCTACACCTTCCCATCAAACTCACCCGGGGTCAGACACAGAGTGAATCTCCCTCCACGCCGGCCCATCACACACTCCCGGGGTCAGACACAGTGTGATTATTCCTCTACACGGTCACATCAAACACTCCCGGGGTCAGACACAAAGTGAATCTCCGTCCACACCGACCCAACACACACTCCCGGGGTCAGACTCAGAGTGATTATACCTCTACACGTTCCCATCAAACACTCCCGGGGTCAGACACAGAGTGAATCTCCCTCCACACCGTCCCGTCACAAACTTCCTGTGTCAGACACAGACAGATTATTCCTCTACACCGCCCATCACAGTCTCCCGGGGTCAGACACAGAGTTAATCTCCCTCCACACCGTCCCATCACACACTCCCGGGGTCAGACACAGAGAGATTATTCCTCTACACGGTCCCATCAAACACTCCCGGGGTCAGACACAGAGTGATTATTCCCCTACACCTTCCCATCAAACTCACTCGGGGTCAGACACAGAGTGATTATTCCTCCACACGGTCCCATCAAACACTACCGGGGTCAGACACAGAGTGATTATTCCTCTACACCTTCCCATCAAACTCACCCGGGGTCAGACACAGAGTGAATCTACCTTAACGCCGGCCCATCACACACTCCCTGGGTCAGACACATAGTGATTATTCCTCTACTCGGTCCCATCAAACACTCCCGGGTTCAGACACAGAGTGAATCTCCCTCCACGCCGTCCCATCACACACTCCCGGGGTCAGACACAGAGTGATTATTTCCCTACACTGTCCCATCACACACGCCCTGGGTCAGACACAGAGTGAATCTCCCTCTACACGGCCCATCACTCACTCCCGGGGTCAGACACACAGTGAATCTCCCTCCACACCGTCCCATCACACACTCCAATGGTCAGACACAGAGTGATTATTCCTCTAAACGGTCCCATCAAACACTCCCGGGGTCAGACACAGAGTGATTATTCCTCTACACGGTCCCATCAAACACTCCCGGCGGTCAGACACAGAGTGATTATTCCTGTACACGGTCCCATCAAACACTCCGGGGTCAGACACAGAGTGAATCTCCCTCCACGCCGGCCCATCACACACTCCCGGGGTCAGACACAGAGTGATTATTCCTCTACACGGTCCCATCAAACACTCCCTTGGTCAGACACAAAGTGAATCTCCGTCCACACCGTCCCAACACACACTCCCGGGGTCAGACTCAGAGTGATTATTCCTCTACACGTTCCCATCAAACACTCCCTGGGTCAGACACAGAGTGATTATTCCTCTACACCGCCCATCACACTCTGCCGGGGACAGACACAGAGTTAATCTCCCTCCACACAGTCCCATTACACACTCCCGGGGTCAGACACAGAGAGATTATTCCTCTACACGGTCCCATCAAACATTCCCGGGGTCAGACACAGTGAATCTCCCTCCACACCGTCCATCCACACACTCCCGGGGTCAGACACAGAGTGATTATTCATCTACACGGTCACATCACACTCTCCCGGGGTCAGACACAGAGTGAATCTCCCTCCACACAGTCCGATCACACACTCCCGGGGTCAGACACAGACAGATTATTCCTCTACACGGTCCCATCAAACTCTCCCGGGGTCAGACACAGAGTGATTATTCCTCTACACCTTCCCATCAAACACTCCCGGCGTCAGACACAGTGAATCTCCCTCCACACCGTCCCATCACACACTCCCGGGGTCAGACACAGAGTGATTATTCCTCTACACGGTCCATCAAACACTCCCGGGGTCAGACACAAAGTGAATCTCCGTCCACACCGTCCCATCACACACTCCCGGGGTCAGACACAGAGTGATTATTCCTCTACACGGTCCATCAAACATTCCCGGGGTCAGACACAGTGTGAATCTCCCTTAACGCCGGCCCATCACACACTCCCGGGATCAGACACATAGTGAACCACCCTCCACATCGTCCCAGCACACACTCCCGCGGTCAGACACAGAGTGATTATTCCTCTACACCTTCCCATCAAACTCACCCGCGGTCAGACACAGAGTGAATCTCCCTACACGCCGGCCCATCACACACTCCCGGGGTCAGATACAGAGTGATTATTCCTCTACACGGCAGCATCAAACACTCCGTGTATCAGACAGACAGTGATTATTCCTCTAAACTTTCCCATCAAACACTCCCGGGGTCAGACACAGAGTGAATCTCCCTCCACGCCGTCCCATCACACACTCCCGGGGTCAGACACGGAGTGATTATTCCTCTACACCGTCCCAAAACACACTCCCGGGGTCAGACTCAGTGATTATTCCTCTACACGGTCCCATCAAACAATCCCGGGGTCAGACACAGAGTGATCTCCCTCCACACCGTCCCGTCCAAATTCCCTGGGTCAGACACAGAGTGATTATTCCTCTACACCGCACATCACACGCCCCCGGGGTCAGAAACAGAGTTAATCTCCCTCCACACCGTCCGATCACACACTCCCGGGGTCAGACACAGAGTGATTATTCCTCTACACCTTCCCATCAAACTCACCCGGGGTCAGACACAGAGTGAATCTCCCTCCACGCCGGCCCATCACACACTCCCGGGGTCAGACACAGTGTGATTATTCCTCTACACGGTCACATCAAACACTCCCGGGGTCAGACACAAAGTGAATCTCCGTCCACACCGACCCAACACACACTCCCGGGGTCAGACTCAGAGTGATTATACCTCTACACGTTCCCATCAAACACTCCCGGGGTCAGACACAGAGTGAATCTCCCTCCACACCGTCCCGTCACAAACTTCCTGTGTCAGACACAGACAGATTATTCCTCTACACCGCCCATCACAGTCTCCCGGGGTCAGACACAGAGTTAATCTCCCTCCACACCGTCCCATCACACACTCCCGGGGTCAGACACAGAGAGATTATTCCTCTACACGGTCCCATCAAACACTCCCGGGGTCAGACACAGAGTGATTATTCCCCTACACCTTCCCATCAAACTCACTCGGGGTCAGACACAGAGTGATTATTCCTCCACACGGTCCCATCAAACACTACCGGGGTCAGACACAGAGTGATTATTCCTCTACACCTTCCCATCAAACTCACCCGGGGTCAGACACAGAGTGAATCTACCTTAACGCCGGCCCATCACACACTCCCTGGGTCAGACACATAGTGATTATTCCTCTACTCGGTCCCATCAAACACTCCCGGGTTCAGACACAGAGTGAATCTCCCTCCACGCCGTCCCATCACACACTCCCGGGGTCAGACACAGAGTGATTATTTCCCTACACTGTCCCATCACACACGCCCTGGGTCAGACACAGAGTGAATCTCCCTCTACACGGCCCATCACTCACTCCCGGGGTCAGACACACAGTGAATCTCCCTCCACACCGTCCCATCACACACTCCAATGGTCAGACACAGAGTGATTATTCCTCTAAACGGTCCCATCAAACACTCCCGGGGTCAGACACAGAGTGATTATTCCTCTACACGGTCCCATCAAACACTCCCGGCGGTCAGACACAGAGTGATTATTCCTGTACACGGTCCCATCAAACACTCCGGGGTCAGACACAGAGTGAATCTCCCTCCACGCCGGCCCATCACACACTCCCGGGGTCAGACACAGAGTGATTATTCCTCTACACGGTCCCATCAAACACTCCCTTGGTCAGACACAAAGTGAATCTCCGTCCACACCGTCCCAACACACACTCCCGGGGTCAGACTCAGAGTGATTATTCCTCTACACGTTCCCATCAAACACTCCCTGGGTCAGACACAGAGTGATTATTCCTCTACACCGCCCATCACACTCTGCCGGGGACAGACACAGAGTTAATCTCCCTCCACACAGTCCCATTACACACTCCCGGGGTCAGACACAGAGAGATTATTCCTCTACACGGTCCCATCAAACATTCCCGGGGTCAGACACAGTGAATCTCCCTCCACACCGTCCATCCACACACTCCCGGGGTCAGACACAGAGTGATTATTCATCTACACGGTCACATCACACTCTCCCGGGGTCAGACACAGAGTGAATCTCCCTCCACACAGTCCGATCACACACTCCCGGGGTCAGACACAGACAGATTATTCCTCTACACGGTCCCATCAAACTCTCCCGGGGTCAGACACAGAGTGATTATTCCTCTACACCTTCCCATCAAACACTCCCGGCGTCAGACACAGTGAATCTCCCTCCACACCGTCCCATCACACACTCCCGGGGTCAGACACAGAGTGATTATTCCTCTACACGGTCCATCAAACACTCCCGGGGTCAGACACAAAGTGAATCTCCGTCCACACCGTCCCATCACACACTCCCGGGGTCAGACACAGAGTGATTATTCCTCTACACGGTCCATCAAACATTCCCGGGGTCAGACACAGTGTGAATCTCCCTTAACGCCGGCCCATCACACACTCCCGGGATCAGACACATAGTGAACCACCCTCCACATCGTCCCAGCACACACTCCCGCGGTCAGACACAGAGTGATTATTCCTCTACACCTTCCCATCAAACTCACCCGCGGTCAGACACAGAGTGAATCTCCCTACACGCCGGCCCATCACACACTCCCGGGGTCAGATACAGAGTGATTATTCCTCTACACGGCAGCATCAAACACTCCGTGTATCAGACAGACAGTGATTATTCCTCTAAACTTTCCCATCAAACACTCCCGGGGTCAGACACAGAGTGAATCTCCCTCCACGCCGTCCCATCACACACTCCCGGGGTCAGACACGGAGTGATTATTCCTCTACACCGTCCCAAAACACACTCCCGGGGTCAGACTCAGTGATTATTCCTCTACACGGTCCCATCAAACAATCCCGGGGTCAGACACAGAGTGATCTCCCTCCACACCGTCCCGTCCAAATTCCCTGGGTCAGACACAGAGTGATTATTCCTCTACACCGCACATCACACGCCCCCGGGGTCAGAAACAGAGTTAATCTCCCTCCACACCGTCCGATCACACACTCCCGGGGTCAGACACAGAGTGATTATTCCTCTACACCTTCCCATCAAACTCACCCGGGGTCAGACACAGAGTGAATCTCCCTCCACGCCGGCACATCACACACTCCCGGGGTCAGACACAGAGTGATTATTCCTCTACACGGTCCCATCAAACTCTCCCGGGGTCAGACACAGATTGATTATTCCTCTGCACCTTCCCATCAAACTCACCCGGCGTCAGAGTCAGAGTGAATCTCCCTCCACGCCGGCCCATCACACACTCCCGGGGTCAGACACAGAGTGATTATTCCTCTACACGGTCCCATCAAACACTCCCGGGTCAGACACAGTGAATCTCCCTCCACACCGTCCCATCACACACTCCCGGGGTCAGACACAGAGTGATTATTCCTCTACACGGTCCCATCAAACACTCCCGGGGTCAGACACAAAGTGAATCTCCGTCCACACCGTCCCAACACACACTCCCGGGGTCAGACTCAGAGTGATTATTCCTCTACACGTTCCCATCAAACACTCCCTGGGTCAGACACAGAGTGATTATTCCTCTACACCGCCCATCACACTCTCCCGGGGACAGACACAGAGTTAATCTCCCTCCACACCGTCCCATCACACACTCCCGGGGTCAGACACAGAGAGATTATTCCTCTACACGGTCCCATCAAACATTCCCGGGGTCAGACACAGTGAATCTCCCTCCACACCGTCCCATCACACACTCCCGGGGCCAGACACAGAGTGATTATTCCTCTACACGGTCACATCACACTCTCCCGGGGTCAGACACAGAGTGAATCTCCCTCCACACCGTCCCGTCCAAATTCCCTGGGTCAGACACAGAGTGATTATTCCTCTACACCACCCATCACACTCTCCCGGGGACAGACACAGAGTGAATCTCCCTCCACTCCGTCCGATCACACACTCCCGGGGTCAGACACAGAGAGATTATTCCTCTACACGGTCCCATCAAACTCTCCCGGGGTCAGACACAGAGTGATTATTCCTCTACACCTTCCCATCAAACACTCCCGGGGTCAGACACAGTGAATCTCCCTCCACACCGTCCCATCACACACTCCCGGGGTCAGACACAGAGTGATTATTCCTCTACACGGTCCTTCAAACACTCCCGGGGTCAGACACAAAGTGAATCTCCGTCCACACCGTCCAATCACACACTCCCGGGGTCAGACACAGAGTGATTATTCCTCTGCACGGTCCATCAAACATTCCCGGGGTCAGACACAGAGTGATTATTCCTCTACACCTTCCCATCAAACTCACCCGGGGTCAGACACAGAGTGATTATTCCTCTACACGGTCCCATCAAACTCTCCCGGGTTCAGACACAGAGCGATTATTCCTCTACACCTTCCCATCAAACTCACCCGGGGTCAGACACAGTGTGAATCTCCCTTAACGCCGGCCCATCACACACTCCCGGGATCAGACACATAGTGAACCACCCTCCACATCGTCCCTGCACACACTCCCGGGGTCAGACACAGAGTGATTATTCCTCTACACCGCCCATCACACACTCCCGGGGTCAGACACACAGTGAATCTCCCTCCACACCGTCCCATCACACTTTCTAATGGTCAGACACAGAGTGATTATTCCTCTACACCGTCCCAACACACACACCCGGGGTCAGACTCAGAGTGATTATTCCTCTACACGGTCCCATCAAACACTCCCGGGGTCAGACACAGAGTGAATCTCCCTCCACACCGTCCCGTCACAAACTCCCTGGGTCAGACACAGAGTGATTATTCCTCTACACCGCACATCACACTCTCCCGGGGTCAGACACAGAGTTAATCTCCCTCCACACCGTCCGAACACACAATCCCGGGGTCAGACACAGAGAGATTATTCCTCTACACGGTCCCATCAAACTCTGACTGGGTCAAACACAGACTGATTATTCCTCTACACCTTCCCATCAAACTCACCCGGGGTCAGACACAGAGTGAATCTCCCTCCACGCCGGCCCATCACACACTCCCGGGGTCAGACACAGTGTCTTTATTCCTCTACACGGTCACATCAAACACTCCCGGGGTCAGACGCAAAGTGAATCTCCGTCCACACCGTCCCAACACACACTCCCGGGGTCAGACTCAGAGTGATTATACCTCTACACGTTCCCATCAAACACTCCCGGGGTCAGACACAGAGTGAATCTCCCTCCACACCGTACCGTCACAAACTCCCTGGGTCAGACACAGAGTGATTATTCCTCTACACCGCCCATCACAGTCTCCCGGCGTCAGACACAGAGTTAATCTCCCTCCACACCGTCCCATCACACACTCCCGGGGTCATACACAGAGAGATAATTCCTCTACACGGTCCCATCAAACACTCCCGGGGTCAGACACAGAGTGATTATTCCCCTACACCTTCCCATCAAACTCACTCGGGGTCAGACACAGAGTGATTATTCCTCCACACGGTCCCATCAAACACTACCGGGGTCAGACACAGAGTGATTATTCCTCTACACCTTCCCATCAAACTCACCCGGGGTCAGACACAGAGTGAATCTACCTTAACGCCGGCCCATCACACACTCCCTGGGTCAGACACATAGTGATTATTCCTCTACTCGGTCCCATCAAACACTCCCGGGTTCAGACACAGAGTGAATCTCCCTCCACGCCGTCCCATCACACACTCCCGGGGTCAGACACAGAGTGATTATTTCCCTACACTGTCCCATCACACACGCCCTGGGTCAGACACAGAGTGAATCTCCCTCTACACGGCCCATCACTCACTCCCGGGGTCAGACACACAGTGAATCTCCCTCCACACCGTCCCATCACACACTCCAATGGTCAGACACAGAGTGATTATTCCTCTAAACGGTCCCATCAAACACTCCCGGGGTCAGACACAGAGTGATTATTCCTCTACACGGTCCCATCAAACACTCCCGGCGGTCAGACACAGAGTGATTATTCCTGTACACGGTCCCATCAAACACTCCGGGGTCAGACACAGAGTGAATCTCCCTCCACGCCGGCCCATCACACACTCCCGGGGTCAGACACAGAGTGATTATTCCTCTACACGGTCCCATCAAACACTCCCTGGGTCAGACATAAAGTGAATCTCCGTCCACACCGTCCCAACACACACTCCCGGGGTCAGACTCAGAGTGATTATTCCTCTACACGTTCCCATCAAACACTCCCTGGGTCAGACACAGAGTGATTATTCCTCTACACCGCCCATCACACTCTGCCGGGGACAGACACAGAGTTAATCTCCCTCCACACAGTCCCATTACACACTCCCGGGGTCAGACACAGAGAGATTATTCCTCTACACGGTCCCATCAAACATTCCCGGGGTCAGACACAGTGAATCTCCCTCCACACCGTCCATCCACACACTCCCGGGGTCAGACACAGAGTGATTATTCATCTACACGGTCACATCACACTCTCCCGGGGTCAGACACAGAGTGAATCTCCCTCCACACAGTCCGATCACACACTCCCGGGGTCAGACACAGACAGATTATTCCTCTACACGGTCCCATCAAACTCTCCCGGGGTCAGACACAGAGTGATTATTCCTCTACACCTTCCCATCAAACACTCCCGGCGTCAGACACAGTGAATCTCCCTCCACACCGTCCCATCACACACTCCCGGGGTCAGACACAGAGTGATTATTCCTCTACACGGTCCATCAAACACTCCCGGGGTCAGACACAAAGTGAATCTCCGTCCACACCGTCCCATCACACACTCCCGGGGTCAGACACAGAGTGATTATTCCTCTACACGGTCCATCAAACATTCCCGGGGTCAGACACAGTGTGAATCTCCCTTAACGCCGGCCCATCACACACTCCCGGGATCAGACACATAGTGAACCACCCTCCACATCGTCCCAGCACACACTCCCGCGGTCAGACACAGAGTGATTATTCCTCTACACCTTCCCATCAAACTCACCCGCGGTCAGACACAGAGTGAATCTCCCTACACGCCGGCCCATCACACACTCCCGGGGTCAGATACAGAGTGATTATTCCTCTACACGGCAGCATCAAACACTCCGTGTATCAGACAGACAGTGATTATTCCTCTAAACGTTCCCATCAAACACTCCCGGGGTCAGACACAGAGTGAATCTCCCTCCACGCCGTCCCATCACACACTCCCGGGGTCAGACACGGAGTGATTATTCCTCTACACCGTCCCAAAACACACTCCCGGGGTCAGACTCAGTGATTATTCCTCTACACGGTCCCATCAAACACTCCCGGGGTCAGACACAGAGTGATCTCCCTCCACACCGTCCCGTCCAAATTCCCTGGGTCAGACACAGAGTGATTATTCCTCTACACCGCACATCACACGCCCCCGGGGTCAGACACAGAGTTAATCTCCCTCCACACCGTCCGATCACACACTCCCGGGGTCAGACACAGAGTGATTATTCCTCTACACCTTCCCATCAAACTCACCCGGGGTCAGACACAGAGTGAATCTCCCTCCACGCCGGCACATCACACACTCCCGGGGTCAGACACAGAGTGATTATTCCTCTACACGGTCCCATCAAACTCTCCCGGGGTCAGACACAGATTGATTATTCCTCTGCACCTTCCCATCAAACTCACCCGGCGTCAGAGTCAGAGTGAATCTCCCTCCACGCCGGCCCATCACACACTCCCGGGGTCAGACACAGAGTGATTATTCCTCTACACGGTCCCATCAAACACTCCCGGGTCAGACACAGTGAATCTCCCTCCACACCGTCCCATCACACACTCCCGGGGTCAGACACAGAGTGATTATTCCTCTACACGGTCCCATCAAACACTCCCGGGGTCAGACACAAAGTGAATCTCCGTCCACACCGTCCCAACACACACTCCCGGGGTCAGACTCAGAGTGATTATTCATCTACACGGTCACATCACACTCTCCCGGGGTCAGACACAGAGTGAATCTCCCTCCACACAGTCCGATCACACACTCCCGGGGTCAGACACAGACAGATTATTCCTCTACACGGTCCCATCAAACTCTCCCGGGGTCAGACACAGAGTGATTATTCCTCTACACCTTCCCATCAAACACTCCCGGCGTCAGACACAGTGAATCTCCCTCCACACCGTCCCATCACACACTCCCGGGGTCAGACACAGAGTGATTATTCCTCTACACGGTCCATCAAACACTCCCGGGGTCAGACACAAAGTGAATCTCCGTCCACACCGTCCCATCACACACTCCCGGGGTCAGACACAGAGTGATTATTCCTCTACACGGTCCATCAAACATTCCCGGGGTCAGACACAGTGTGAATCTCCCTTAACGCCGGCCCATCACACACTCCCGGGATCAGACACATAGTGAACCACCCTCCACATCGTCCCAGCACACACTCCCGCGGTCAGACACAGAGTGATTATTCCTCTACACCTTCCCATCAAACTCACCCGCGGTCAGACACAGAGTGAATCTCCCTACACGCCGGCCCATCACACACTCCCGGGGTCAGATACAGAGTGATTATTCCTCTACACGGCAGCATCAAACACTCCGTGTATCAGACAGACAGTGATTATTCCTCTAAACTTTCCCATCAAACACTCCCGGGGTCAGACACAGAGTGAATCTCCCTCCACGCCGTCCCATCACACACTCCCGGGGTCAGACACGGAGTGATTATTCCTCTACACCGTCCCAAAACACACTCCCGGGGTCAGACTCAGTGATTATTCCTCTACACGGTCCCATCAAACAATCCCGGGGTCAGACACAGAGTGATCTCCCTCCACACCGTCCCGTCCAAATTCCCTGGGTCAGACACAGAGTGATTATTCCTCTACACCGCACATCACACGCCCCCGGGGTCAGAAACAGAGTTAATCTCCCTCCACACCGTCCGATCACACACTCCCGGGGTCAGACACAGAGTGATTATTCCTCTACACCTTCCCATCAAACTCACCCGGGGTCAGACACAGAGTGAATCTCCCTCCACGCCGGCACATCACACACTCCCGGGGTCAGACACAGAGTGATTATTCCTCTACACGGTCCCATCAAACTCTCCCGGGGTCAGACACAGATTGATTATTCCTCTGCACCTTCCCATCAAACTCACCCGGCGTCAGAGTCAGAGTGAATCTCCCTCCACGCCGGCCCATCACACACTCCCGGGGTCAGACACAGAGTGATTATTCCTCTACACGGTCCCATCAAACACTCCCGGGTCAGACACAGTGAATCTCCCTCCACACCGTCCCATCACACACTCCCGGGGTCAGACACAGAGTGATTATTCCTCTACACGGTCCCATCAAACACTCCCGGGGTCAGACACAAAGTGAATCTCCGTCCACACCGTCCCAACACACACTCCCGGGGTCAGACTCAGAGTGATTATTCCTCTACACGTTCCCATCAAACACTCCCTGGGTCAGACACAGAGTGATTATTCCTCTACACCGCCCATCACACTCTCCCGGGGACAGACACAGAGTTAATCTCCCTCCACACCGTCCCATCACACACTCCCGGGGTCAGACACAGAGAGATTATTCCTCTACACGGTCCCATCAAACATTCCCGGGGTCAGACACAGTGAATCTCCCTCCACACCGTCCCATCACACACTCCCGGGGCCAGACACAGAGTGATTATTCCTCTACACGGTCACATCACACTCTCCCGGGGTCAGACACAGAGTGAATCTCCCTCCACACCGTCCCGTCCAAATTCCCTGGGTCAGACACAGAGTGATTATTCCTCTACACCACCCATCACACTCTCCCGGGGACAGACACAGAGTGAATCTCCCTCCACTCCGTCCGATCACACACTCCCGGGGTCAGACACAGAGAGATTATTCCTCTACACGGTCCCATCAAACTCTCCCGGGGTCAGACACAGAGTGATTATTCCTCTACACCTTCCCATCAAACACTCCCGGGGTCAGACACAGTGAATCTCCCTCCACACCGTCCCATCACACACTCCCGGGGTCAGACACAGAGTGATTATTCCTCTACACGGTCCTTCAAACACTCCCGGGGTCAGACACAAAGTGAATCTCCGTCCACACCGTCCAATCACACACTCCCGGGGTCAGACACAGAGTGATTATTCCTCTGCACGGTCCATCAAACATTCCCGGGGTCAGACACAGAGTGATTATTCCTCTACACCTTCCCATCAAACTCACCCGGGGTCAGACACAGAGTGATTATTCCTCTACACGGTCCCATCAAACTCTCCCGGGTTCAGACACAGAGCGATTATTCCTCTACACCTTCCCATCAAACTCACCCGGGGTCAGACACAGTGTGAATCTCCCTTAACGCCGGCCCATCACACACTCCCGGGATCAGACACATAGTGAACCACCCTCCACATCGTCCCTGCACACACTCCCGGGGTCAGACACAGAGTGATTATTCCTCTACACCGCCCATCACACACTCCCGGGGTCAGACACACAGTGAATCTCCCTCCACACCGTCCCATCACACTTTCTAATGGTCAGACACAGAGTGATTATTCCTCTACACCGTCCCAACACACACACCCGGGGTCAGACTCAGAGTGATTATTCCTCTACACGGTCCCATCAAACACTCCCGGGGTCAGACACAGAGTGAATCTCCCTCCACACCGTCCCGTCACAAACTCCCTGGGTCAGACACAGAGTGATTATTCCTCTACACCGCACATCACACTCTCCCGGGGTCAGACACAGAGTTAATCTCCCTCCACACCGTCCGAACACACAATCCCGGGGTCAGACACAGAGAGATTATTCCTCTACACGGTCCCATCAAACTCTGACTGGGTCAAACACAGACTGATTATTCCTCTACACCTTCCCATCAAACTCACCCGGGGTCAGACACAGAGTGAATCTCCCTCCACGCCGGCCCATCACACACTCCCGGGGTCAGACACAGTGTCTTTATTCCTCTACACGGTCACATCAAACACTCCCGGGGTCAGACGCAAAGTGAATCTCCGTCCACACCGTCCCAACACACACTCCCGGGGTCAGACTCAGAGTGATTATACCTCTACACGTTCCCATCAAACACTCCCGGGGTCAGACACAGAGTGAATCTCCCTCCACACCGTACCGTCACAAACTCCCTGGGTCAGACACAGAGTGATTATTCCTCTACACCGCCCATCACAGTCTCCCGGCGTCAGACACAGAGTTAATCTCCCTCCACACCGTCCCATCACACACTCCCGGGGTCATACACAGAGAGATAATTCCTCTACACGGTCCCATCAAACACTCCCGGGGTCAGACACAGAGTGATTATTCCCCTACACCTTCCCATCAAACTCACTCGGGGTCAGACACAGAGTGATTATTCCTCCACACGGTCCCATCAAACACTACCGGGGTCAGACACAGAGTGATTATTCCTCTACACCTTCCCATCAAACTCACCCGGGGTCAGACACAGAGTGAATCTACCTTAACGCCGGCCCATCACACACTCCCTGGGTCAGACACATAGTGATTATTCCTCTACTCGGTCCCATCAAACACTCCCGGGTTCAGACACAGAGTGAATCTCCCTCCACGCCGTCCCATCACACACTCCCGGGGTCAGACACAGAGTGATTATTTCCCTACACTGTCCCATCACACACGCCCTGGGTCAGACACAGAGTGAATCTCCCTCTACACGGCCCATCACTCACTCCCGGGGTCAGACACACAGTGAATCTCCCTCCACACCGTCCCATCACACACTCCAATGGTCAGACACAGAGTGATTATTCCTCTAAACGGTCCCATCAAACACTCCCGGGGTCAGACACAGAGTGATTATTCCTCTACACGGTCCCATCAAACACTCCCGGCGGTCAGACACAGAGTGATTATTCCTGTACACGGTCCCATCAAACACTCCGGGGTCAGACACAGAGTGAATCTCCCTCCACGCCGGCCCATCACACACTCCCGGGGTCAGACACAGAGTGATTATTCCTCTACACGGTCCCATCAAACACTCCCTGGGTCAGACATAAAGTGAATCTCCGTCCACACCGTCCCAACACACACTCCCGGGGTCAGACTCAGAGTGATTATTCCTCTACACGTTCCCATCAAACACTCCCTGGGTCAGACACAGAGTGATTATTCCTCTACACCGCCCATCACACTCTGCCGGGGACAGACACAGAGTTAATCTCCCTCCACACAGTCCCATTACACACTCCCGGGGTCAGACACAGAGAGATTATTCCTCTACACGGTCCCATCAAACATTCCCGGGGTCAGACACAGTGAATCTCCCTCCACACCGTCCATCCACACACTCCCGGGGTCAGACACAGAGTGATTATTCATCTACACGGTCACATCACACTCTCCCGGGGTCAGACACAGAGTGAATCTCCCTCCACACAGTCCGATCACACACTCCCGGGGTCAGACACAGACAGATTATTCCTCTACACGGTCCCATCAAACTCTCCCGGGGTCAGACACAGAGTGATTATTCCTCTACACCTTCCCATCAAACACTCCCGGCGTCAGACACAGTGAATCTCCCTCCACACCGTCCCATCACACACTCCCGGGGTCAGACACAGAGTGATTATTCCTCTACACGGTCCATCAAACACTCCCGGGGTCAGACACAAAGTGAATCTCCGTCCACACCGTCCCATCACACACTCCCGGGGTCAGACACAGAGTGATTATTCCTCTACACGGTCCATCAAACATTCCCGGGGTCAGACACAGTGTGAATCTCCCTTAACGCCGGCCCATCACACACTCCCGGGATCAGACACATAGTGAACCACCCTCCACATCGTCCCAGCACACACTCCCGCGGTCAGACACAGAGTGATTATTCCTCTACACCTTCCCATCAAACTCACCCGCGGTCAGACACAGAGTGAATCTCCCTACACGCCGGCCCATCACACACTCCCGGGGTCAGATACAGAGTGATTATTCCTCTACACGGCAGCATCAAACACTCCGTGTATCAGACAGACAGTGATTATTCCTCTAAACGTTCCCATCAAACACTCCCGGGGTCAGACACAGAGTGAATCTCCCTCCACGCCGTCCCATCACACACTCCCGGGGTCAGACACGGAGTGATTATTCCTCTACACCGTCCCAAAACACACTCCCGGGGTCAGACTCAGTGATTATTCCTCTACACGGTCCCATCAAACACTCCCGGGGTCAGACACAGAGTGATCTCCCTCCACACCGTCCCGTCCAAATTCCCTGGGTCAGACACAGAGTGATTATTCCTCTACACCGCACATCACACGCCCCCGGGGTCAGACACAGAGTTAATCTCCCTCCACACCGTCCGATCACACACTCCCGGGGTCAGACACAGAGTGATTATTCCTCTACACCTTCCCATCAAACTCACCCGGGGTCAGACACAGAGTGAATCTCCCTCCACGCCGGCACATCACACACTCCCGGGGTCAGACACAGAGTGATTATTCCTCTACACGGTCCCATCAAACTCTCCCGGGGTCAGACACAGATTGATTATTCCTCTGCACCTTCCCATCAAACTCACCCGGCGTCAGAGTCAGAGTGAATCTCCCTCCACGCCGGCCCATCACACACTCCCGGGGTCAGACACAGAGTGATTATTCCTCTACACGGTCCCATCAAACACTCCCGGGTCAGACACAGTGAATCTCCCTCCACACCGTCCCATCACACACTCCCGGGGTCAGACACAGAGTGATTATTCCTCTACACGGTCCCATCAAACACTCCCGGGGTCAGACACAAAGTGAATCTCCGTCCACACCGTCCCAACACACACTCCCGGGGTCAGACTCAGAGTGATTATTCCTCTACACGTTCCCATCAAACACTCCCTGGGTCAGACACAGAGTGATTATTCCCCTACACCTTCCCATCAAACTCACTCGGGGTCAGACACAGAGTGATTATTCCTCCACACGGTCCCATCAAACACTACCGGGGTCAGACACAGAGTGATTATTCCTCTACACCTTCCCATCAAACTCACCCGGGGTCAGACACAGAGTGAATCTACCTTAACGCCGGCCCATCACACACTCCCTGGGTCAGACACATAGTGATTATTCCTCTACTCGGTCCCATCAAACACTCCCGGGTTCAGACACAGAGTGAATCTCCCTCCACGCCGTCCCATCACACACTCCCGGGGTCAGACACAGAGTGATTATTTCCCTACACTGTCCCATCACACACGCCCTGGGTCAGACACAGAGTGAATCTCCCTCTACACGGCCCATCACTCACTCCCGGGGTCAGACACACAGTGAATCTCCCTCCACACCGTCCCATCACACACTCCAATGGTCAGACACAGAGTGATTATTCCTCTAAACGGTCCCATCAAACACTCCCGGGGTCAGACACAGAGTGATTATTCCTCTACACGGTCCCATCAAACACTCCCGGCGGTCAGACACAGAGTGATTATTCCTGTACACGGTCCCATCAAACACTCCGGGGTCAGACACAGAGTGAATCTCCCTCCACGCCGGCCCATCACACACTCCCGGGGTCAGACACAGAGTGATTATTCCTCTACACGGTCCCATCAAACACTCCCTGGGTCAGACATAAAGTGAATCTCCGTCCACACCGTCCCAACACACACTCCCGGGGTCAGACTCAGAGTGATTATTCCTCTACACGTTCCCATCAAACACTCCCTGGGTCAGACACAGAGTGATTATTCCTCTACACCGCCCATCACACTCTGCCGGGGACAGACACAGAGTTAATCTCCCTCCACACAGTCCCATTACACACTCCCGGGGTCAGACACAGAGAGATTATTCCTCTACACGGTCCCATCAAACATTCCCGGGGTCAGACACAGTGAATCTCCCTCCACACCGTCCATCCACACACTCCCGGGGTCAGACACAGAGTGATTATTCATCTACACGGTCACATCACACTCTCCCGGGGTCAGACACAGAGTGAATCTCCCTCCACACAGTCCGATCACACACTCCCGGGGTCAGACACAGACAGATTATTCCTCTACACGGTCCCATCAAACTCTCCCGGGGTCAGACACAGAGTGATTATTCCTCTACACCTTCCCATCAAACACTCCCGGCGTCAGACACAGTGAATCTCCCTCCACACCGTCCCATCACACACTCCCGGGGTCAGACACAGAGTGATTATTCCTCTACACGGTCCATCAAACACTCCCGGGGTCAGACACAAAGTGAATCTCCGTCCACACCGTCCCATCACACACTCCCGGGGTCAGACACAGAGTGATTATTCCTCTACACGGTCCATCAAACATTCCCGGGGTCAGACACAGTGTGAATCTCCCTTAACGCCGGCCCATCACACACTCCCGGGATCAGACACATAGTGAACCACCCTCCACATCGTCCCAGCACACACTCCCGCGGTCAGACACAGAGTGATTATTCCTCTACACCTTCCCATCAAACTCACCCGCGGTCAGACACAGAGTGAATCTCCCTACACGCCGGCCCATCACACACTCCCGGGGTCAGATACAGAGTGATTATTCCTCTACACGGCAGCATCAAACACTCCGTGTATCAGACAGACAGTGATTATTCCTCTAAACGTTCCCATCAAACACTCCCGGGGTCAGACACAGAGTGAATCTCCCTCCACGCCGTCCCATCACACACTCCCGGGGTCAGACACGGAGTGATTATTCCTCTACACCGTCCCAAAACACACTCCCGGGGTCAGACTCAGTGATTATTCCTCTACACGGTCCCATCAAACACTCCCGGGGTCAGACACAGAGTGATCTCCCTCCACACCGTCCCGTCCAAATTCCCTGGGTCAGACACAGAGTGATTATTCCTCTACACCGCACATCACACGCCCCCGGGGTCAGACACAGAGTTAATCTCCCTCCACACCGTCCGATCACACACTCCCGGGGTCAGACACAGAGTGATTATTCCTCTACACCTTCCCATCAAACTCACCCGGGGTCAGACACAGAGTGAATCTCCCTCCACGCCGGCACATCACACACTCCCGGGGTCAGACACAGAGTGATTATTCCTCTACACGGTCCCATCAAACTCTCCCGGGGTCAGACACAGATTGATTATTCCTCTGCACCTTCCCATCAAACTCACCCGGCGTCAGAGTCAGAGTGAATCTCCCTCCACGCCGGCCCATCACACACTCCCGGGGTCAGACACAGAGTGATTATTCCTCTACACGGTCCCATCAAACACTCCCGGGTCAGACACAGTGAATCTCCCTCCACACCGTCCCATCACACACTCCCGGGGTCAGACACAGAGTGATTATTCCTCTACACGGTCCCATCAAACACTCCCGGGGTCAGACACAAAGTGAATCTCCGTCCACACCGTCCCAACACACACTCCCGGGGTCAGACTCAGAGTGATTATTCCTCTACACGTTCCCATCAAACACTCCCTGGGTCAGACACAGAGTGATTATTCCTCTACACCGCCCATCACACTCTCCCGGGGACAGACACAGAGTTAATCTCCCTCCACACCGTCCCATCACACACTCCCGGGGTCAGACACAGAGAGATTATTCCTCTACACGGTCCCATCAAACATTCCCGGGGTCAGACACAGTGAATCTCCCTCCACACCGTCCCATCACACACTCCCGGGGCCAGACACAGAGTGATTATTCCTCTACACGGTCACATCACACTCTCCCGGGGTCAGACACAGAGTGAATCTCCCTCCACACCGTCCCGTCCAAATTCCCTGGGTCAGACACAGAGTGATTATTCCTCTACACCACCCATCACACTCTCCCGGGGACAGACACAGAGTGAATCTCCCTCCACTCCGTCCGATCACACACTCCCGGGGTCAGACACAGAGAGATTATTCCTCTACACGGTCCCATCAAACTCTCCCGGGGTCAGACACAGAGTGATTATTCCTCTACACCTTCCCATCAAACACTCCCGGGGTCAGACACAGTGAATCTCCCTCCACACCGTCCCATCACACACTCCCGGGGTCAGACACAGAGTGATTATTCCTCTACACGGTCCTTCAAACACTCCCGGGGTCAGACACAAAGTGAATCTCCGTCCACACCGTCCAATCACACACTCCCGGGGTCAGACACAGAGTGATTATTCCTCTGCACGGTCCATCAAACATTCCCGGGGTCAGACACAGAGTGATTATTCCTCTACACCTTCCCATCAAACTCACCCGGGGTCAGACACAGAGTGATTATTCCTCTACACGGTCCCATCAAACTCTCCCGGGTTCAGACACAGAGCGATTATTCCTCTACACCTTCCCATCAAACTCACCCGGGGTCAGACACAGTGTGAATCTCCCTTAACGCCGGCCCATCACACACTCCCGGGATCAGACACATAGTGAACCACCCTCCACATCGTCCCTGCACACACTCCCGGGGTCAGACACAGAGTGATTATTCCTCTACACCGCCCATCACACACTCCCGGGGTCAGACACACAGTGAATCTCCCTCCACACCGTCCCATCACACTTTCTAATGGTCAGACACAGAGTGATTATTCCTCTACACCGTCCCAACACACACACCCGGGGTCAGACTCAGAGTGATTATTCCTCTACACGGTCCCATCAAACACTCCCGGGGTCAGACACAGAGTGAATCTCCCTCCACACCGTCCCGTCACAAACTCCCTGGGTCAGACACAGAGTGATTATTCCTCTACACCGCACATCACACTCTCCCGGGGTCAGACACAGAGTTAATCTCCCTCCACACCGTCCGAACACACAATCCCGGGGTCAGACACAGAGAGATTATTCCTCTACACGGTCCCATCAAACTCTGACTGGGTCAAACACAGACTGATTATTCCTCTACACCTTCCCATCAAACTCACCCGGGGTCAGACACAGAGTGAATCTCCCTCCACGCCGGCCCATCACACACTCCCGGGGTCAGACACAGTGTCTTTATTCCTCTACACGGTCACATCAAACACTCCCGGGGTCAGACGCAAAGTGAATCTCCGTCCACACCGTCCCAACACACACTCCCGGGGTCAGACTCAGAGTGATTATACCTCTACACGTTCCCATCAAACACTCCCGGGGTCAGACACAGAGTGAATCTCCCTCCACACCGTACCGTCACAAACTCCCTGGGTCAGACACAGAGTGATTATTCCTCTACACCGCCCATCACAGTCTCCCGGCGTCAGACACAGAGTTAATCTCCCTCCACACCGTCCCATCACACACTCCCGGGGTCATACACAGAGAGATTATTCCTCTACACGATCCCATCAAACACTCCCGGGGTCAGACACAGAGTGATTATTCCCCTACACCTTCCCATCAAACTCACTCGGGGTCAGACACAGAGTGATTATTCCTCCACACGGTCCCATCAAACACTACCGGGGTCAGACACAGAGTGATTATTCCTCTACACCTTCCCATCAAACTCACCCGGGGTCAGACACAGAGTGAATCTACCTTAACGCCGGCCCATCACACACTCCCTGGGTCAGACACATAGTGATTATTCCTCTACTCGGTCCCATCAAACACTCCCGGGTTCAGACACAGAGTGAATCTCCCTCCACGCCGTCCCATCACACACTCCCGGGGTCAGACACAGAGTGATTATTTCCCTACACTGTCCCATCACACACGCCCTGGGTCAGACACAGAGTGAATCTCCCTCTACACGGCCCATCACTCACTCCCGGGGTCAGACACACAGTGAATCTCCCTCCACACCGTCCCATCACACACTCCAATGGTCAGACACAGAGTGATTATTCCTCTAAACGGTCCCATCAAACACTCCCGGGGTCAGACACAGAGTGATTATTCCTCTACACGGTCCCATCAAACACTCCCGGCGGTCAGACACAGAGTGATTATTCCTGTACACGGTCCCATCAAACACTCCGGGGTCAGACACAGAGTGAATCTCCCTCCACGCCGGCCCATCACACACTCCCGGGGTCAGACACAGAGTGATTATTCCTCTACACGGTCCCATCAAACACTCCCTGGGTCAGACATAAAGTGAATCTCCGTCCACACCGTCCCAACACACACTCCCGGGGTCAGACTCAGAGTGATTATTCCTCTACACGTTCCCATCAAACACTCCCTGGGTCAGACACAGAGTGATTATTCCTCTACACCGCCCATCACACTCTGCCGGGGACAGACACAGAGTTAATCTCCCTCCACACAGTCCCATTACACACTCCCGGGGTCAGACACAGAGAGATTATTCCTCTACACGGTCCCATCAAACATTCCCGGGGTCAGACACAGTGAATCTCCCTCCACACCGTCCATCCACACACTCCCGGGGTCAGACACAGAGTGATTATTCATCTACACGGTCACATCACACTCTCCCGGGGTCAGACACAGAGTGAATCTCCCTCCACACAGTCCGATCACACACTCCCGGGGTCAGACACAGACAGATTATTCCTCTACACGGTCCCATCAAACTCTCCCGGGGTCAGACACAGAGTGATTATTCCTCTACACCTTCCCATCAAACACTCCCGGCGTCAGACACAGTGAATCTCCCTCCACACCGTCCCATCACACACTCCCGGGGTCAGACACAGAGTGATTATTCCTCTACACGGTCCATCAAACACTCCCGGGGTCAGACACAAAGTGAATCTCCGTCCACACCGTCCCATCACACACTCCCGGGGTCAGACACAGAGTGATTATTCCTCTACACGGTCCATCAAACATTCCCGGGGTCAGACACAGTGTGAATCTCCCTTAACGCCGGCCCATCACACACTCCCGGGATCAGACACATAGTGAACCACCCTCCACATCGTCCCAGCACACACTCCCGCGGTCAGACACAGAGTGATTATTCCTCTACACCTTCCCATCAAACTCACCCGCGGTCAGACACAGAGTGAATCTCCCTACACGCCGGCCCATCACACACTCCCGGGGTCAGATACAGAGTGATTATTCCTCTACACGGCAGCATCAAACACTCCGTGTATCAGACAGACAGTGATTATTCCTCTAAACGTTCCCATCAAACACTCCCGGGGTCAGACACAGAGTGAATCTCCCTCCACGCCGTCCCATCACACACTCCCGGGGTCAGACACGGAGTGATTATTCCTCTACACCGTCCCAAAACACACTCCCGGGGTCAGACTCAGTGATTATTCCTCTACACGGTCCCATCAAACACTCCCGGGGTCAGACACAGAGTGATCTCCCTCCACACCGTCCCGTCCAAATTCCCTGGGTCAGACACAGAGTGATTATTCCTCTACACCGCACATCACACGCCCCCGGGGTCAGACACAGAGTTAATCTCCCTCCACACCGTCCGATCACACACTCCCGGGGTCAGACACAGAGTGATTATTCCTCTACACCTTCCCATCAAACTCACCCGGGGTCAGACACAGAGTGAATCTCCCTCCACGCCGGCACATCACACACTCCCGGGGTCAGACACAGAGTGATTATTCCTCTACACGGTCCCATCAAACTCTCCCGGGGTCAGACACAGATTGATTATTCCTCTGCACCTTCCCATCAAACTCACCCGGCGTCAGAGTCAGAGTGAATCTCCCTCCACGCCGGCCCATCACACACTCCCGGGGTCAGACACAGAGTGATTATTCCTCTACACGGTCCCATCAAACACTCCCGGGTCAGACACAGTGAATCTCCCTCCACACCGTCCCATCACACACTCCCGGGGTCAGACACAGAGTGATTATTCCTCTACACGGTCCCATCAAACACTCCCGGGGTCAGACACAAAGTGAATCTCCGTCCACACCGTCCCAACACACACTCCCGGGGTCAGACTCAGAGTGATTATTCCTCTACACGTTCCCATCAAACACTCCCTGGGTCAGACACAGAGTGATTATTCCTCTACACCGCCCATCACACTCTCCCGGGGACAGACACAGAGTTAATCTCCCTCCACACCGTCCCATCACACACTCCCGGGGTCAGACACAGAGAGATTATTCCTCTACACGGTCCCATCAAACATTCCCGGGGTCAGACACAGTGAATCTCCCTCCACACCGTCCCATCACACACTCCCGGGGCCAGACACAGAGTGATTATTCCTCTACACGGTCACATCACACTGTCCCGGGGTCAGACACAGAGTGAATCTCCCTCCACACCGTCCCGTCCAAATTCCCTGGGTCAGACACAGAGTGATTATTCCTCTACACCACCCATCACACTCTCCCGGGGACAGACACAGAGTGAATCTCCCTCCACTCCGTCCGATCACACACTCCCGGGGTCAGACACAGAGAGATTATTCCTCTACACGGTCCCATCAAACTCTCCCGGGGTCAGACACAGAGTGATTATTCCTCTACACCTTCCCATCAAACACTCCCGGGGTCAGACACAGTGAATCTCCCTCCACACCGTCCCATCACACACTCCCGGGGTCAGACACAGAGTGATTATTCCTCTACACGGTCCTTCAAACACTCCCGGGGTCAGACACAAAGTGAATCTCCGTCCACACCGTCCAATCACACACTCCCGGGGTCAGACACAGAGTGATTATTCCTCTGCACGGTCCATCAAACATTCCCGGGGTCAGACACAGAGTGATTATTCCTCTACACCTTCCCATCAAACTCACCCGGGGTCAGACACAGAGTGATTATTCCTCTACACGGTCCCATCAAACTCTCCCGGGTTCAGACACAGAGCGATTATTCCTCTACACCTTCCCATCAAACTCACCCGGGGTCAGACACAGTGTGAATCTCCCTTAACGCCGGCCCATCACACACTCCCGGGATCAGACACATAGTGAACCACCCTCCACATCGTCCCTGCACACACTCCCGGGGTCAGACACAGAGTGATTATTCCTCTACACCGCCCATCACACACTCCCGGGGTCAGACACACAGTGAATCTCCCTCCACACCGTCCCATCACACTTTCTAATGGTCAGACACAGAGTGATTATTCCTCTACACCGTCCCAACACACACACCCGGGGTCAGACTCAGAGTGATTATTCCTCTACACGGTCCCATCAAACACTCCCGGGGTCAGACACAGAGTGAATCTCCCTCCACACCGTCCCGTCACAAACTCCCTGGGTCAGACACAGAGTGATTATTCCTCTACACCGCACATCACACTCTCCCGGGGTCAGACACAGAGTTAATCTCCCTCCACACCGTCCGAACACACAATCCCGGGGTCAGACACAGAGAGATTATTCCTCTACACGGTCCCATCAAACTCTGACTGGGTCAAACACAGACTGATTATTCCTCTACACCTTCCCATCAAACTCACCCGGGGTCAGACACAGAGTGAATCTCCCTCCACGCCGGCCCATCACACACTCCCGGGGTCAGACACAGTGTCTTTATTCCTCTACACGGTCACATCAAACACTCCCGGGGTCAGACGCAAAGTGAATCTCCGTCCACACCGTCCCAACACACACTCCCGGGGTCAGACTCAGAGTGATTATACCTCTACACGTTCCCATCAAACACTCCCGGGGTCAGACACAGAGTGAATCTCCCTCCACACCGTACCGTCACAAACTCCCTGGGTCAGACACAGAGTGATTATTCCTCTACACCGCCCATCACAGTCTCCCGGCGTCAGACACAGAGTTAATCTCCCTCCACACCGTCCCATCACACACTCCCGGGGTCATACACAGAGAGATTATTCCTCTACACGGTCCCATCAAACACTCCCGGGGTCAGACACAGAGTGATTATTCCTCTAAACCTTCCCATCAAACTCACCCGGGGTCAGACACAGAGTGATTATTCCTCCACACGGTCCCATCAAACACTACCGGGGTCAGACACAGAGTGATTATTCCTCTACACATTCCCATCAAACTCACCCGGGGTCAGACACAGTGTGAATCTACCTTAACGCCGGCCCATCACACTCTCCCTGGGTCAGACACAGAGTGATTATTCCTCTACTCGGTCCCATCAAACACTCCCGGGTTCAGACACAGAGTGATTATTCCTCTACACCACCCATCACACTCTCCCGGGGTCAGACACAGAGTGAATCTCCCTCCACACCGTCCGATCACACACTCCCGGGGTCAGACACAGAGAGATTATTCCTCTACACGGTCCATCAAACACTCCCGGGGTCAGACACAAAGTGAATCTCCGTCCACACCGTCCCAACACACACTCCCGGGGTCAGACTCAGAGTGATTATTCCTCTACACGTTCCCAACAAACACTCCCTGGTACAGACACAGAGTTAATCTCCCTCCACACCGTCCCATCACACACTCCCGGGGTCAGACACAGAGAGATTATTCCTCTACACCGCCCATCACAGTCTCCCGGGGTCAGACACAGAGTTAATCTCCCTCCACACCGTCCCATCACACACTCCCGGGGTCAGACACAGAGAGATTATTCCTCTACACGGTCCCATCAAACACTCCCGGGGTCAGACACAGAGTGATTATTCCTCTACACCTTCCCATCAAACTCACCCGGGGTCAGACACAGAGTGATTATTCCTCCACACGGTCCCATCAAACACTACCTGGGTCAGACACAGAGTGATTATTCCTCTACACCTTCCCATCAAACTCACCCGGGGTCAGACACAGAGTGAATCTACCTTAACGCCGGCCCATCACACACTCCCTGGGTCAGACAAAGAGTGATTATTCCTCTACTCGGACCCATCAAACACTCCCGGGTTCAGACACAGAGTGAATCTCCCTCCACACCGTCCCATCACACACTCCCGGGGGCAGACACAGAGTGATTATTTCTCTACACTGTCCCATCACACACGCCCTGGGTCAGACACAGAGTGATTATTCCTCTACACCGTCCCAACACACACACCCGTGGTCAGACTCAGAGTGATTATTCCTCTACACGGTCCCATCAAACACTCCCGGGGTCAGACACAGAGTGATTATTCCTCTACACCGTCCCAACACACACACCCGGGGTCAGACTCAGAGTGATTATTCCTCTACACGGTCCCATCAAACACTCCCGGGGTCAGACACAGAGTGATTATTCCTCCACACCGTCCTGTCACACTCTCCCAGGGTCAGACACAGAGTTAATCTCCCTCCACACCGTCCGAACACACACTCCCGGGGTCAGACACAGGGAGATTATTCCTCTACACGGTCCCATCAAACTCTGACTGGGTCAGACACAGACTGATTATTCCTCTACACCTTCCCATCAAACTCACCCGGGGTCAGACACAGAGTGAATCTCCCTCCACGCCGGCCCATCACACACTCCCGGGGTCAGACACAGTGTGATTATTCCTCTACACGGTCACATCAAACACTCCCGGGGTCAGACACAAAGTGAATCTCCGTCCACACCGACCCAACACACACTTCCGGGGTCAGACTCAGAGTGATTATACCTCTACACGTTCCCATCAAACACTCCCGGGGTCAGACACAGAGTGAATCTCCCTCCACACCGTCCCGTCACAAACTCCCTGGGTCAGACACAGACAGATTATTCCTCTACACCGCCCATCACAGTCTCCCGGGGTCAGACACAGAGTTAATCTCCCTCCACACCGTCCCATCACACACTCCCGGGGTCAGACACAGAGAGATTATTCCTCTACACGGTCCCATCAAACACTCCCGGGGTCAGACACAGAGTGATTATTCCTCTACACCTTCCCATCAAACTCACCCGGGGTCAGACACAGAGTGATTATTCCTCCACACGGTCCCATCAAACACTACCGGGGTCAGACACAGAGTGATTATTCCTCTACACCTTCCCATCAAACTCACCCGGGGTAAGACACAGAGTGAATCTACCTTAACGCCGGCCCATCACACACTCCCTGGGTCAGACACAGAGTGATTATTCCTCTACTCGGTCCCATCAAACACTCCGGGTTCAGACACAGAGTGAATCTCCCTCCACACCGTCCCATCACACACTCCCGGGGTCAGACACAGAGTGATTATTTCTCTACACTGTCCCATCACACACGCCCTGGGTCAGACACAGAGTGAATCTCCCTCTACACGGCCCATCACTCACTCCCGGGGTCAGACACACAGTGAATCTCCCTCCACACCGTCCCATTACACACTCCAATGGTCAGACACAGAGTGATTATTCCTCTAAACGGTCCCATCAAACACTCCCGGGGTCAGGCACAGAGTGATTATTCCTCTACACGGTCCCATCAAACACTCCCGGCGGTCATACACAGAGAGATTATTCCTCTACACGGTCCCATCAAACACTCCCGGGGTCAGACACAGAGTGATTATTCCTCTAAACCTTCCCATCAAACTCACCCGGGGTCAGACACAGAGTGATTATTCCTCCACACGGTCCCATCAAACACTACCGGGGTCAGACACAGAGTGATTATTCCTCTACACATTCCCATCAAACTCACCCGGGGTCAGACACAGTGTGAATCTACCTTAACGCCGGCCCATCACACTCTCCCTGGGTCAGACACAGAGTGATTATTCCTCTACTCGGTCCCATCAAACACTCCCGGGTTCAGACACAGAGTGATTATTCCTCTACACCACCCATCACACTCTCCCGGGGTCAGACACAGAGTGAATCTCCCTCCACACCGTCCGATCACACACTCCCGGGGTCAGACACAGAGAGATTATTCCTCTACACGGTCCATCAAACACTCCCGGGGTCAGACACAAAGTGAATCTCCGTCCACACCGTCCCAACACACACTCCCGGGGTCAGACTCAGAGTGATTATTCCTCTACACGTTCCCAACAAACACTCCCTGGTACAGACACAGAGTTAATCTCCCTCCACACCGTCCCATCACACACTCCCGGGGTCAGACACAGAGAGATTATTCCTCTACACCGCCCATCACAGTCTCCAGGGGTCAGACACAGAGTTAATCTCCCACCACACCGTCCCATCACACACTCCCGGGGTCAGACACAGAGAGATTATTCCTCTACACGGTCCCATCAAACACTCCCGGGGTCAGACACAGAGTGATTATTCCTCTACACCTTCCCATCAAACTCACCCGGGGTCAGACACAGAGTGATTATTCCTCCACACGGTCCCATCAAACACTACCTGGGTCAGACACAGAGTGATTATTCCTCTACACCTTCCCATCAAACTCACCCGGGGTCAGACACAGAGTGAATCTACCTTAACGCCGGCCCATCACACACTCCCTGGGTCAGACAAAGAGTGATTATTCCTCTACTCGGACCCATCAAACACTCCCGGGTTCAGACACAGAGTGAATCTCCCTCCACACCGTCCCATCACACACTCCCGGGGGCAGACACAGAGTGATTATTTCTCTACACTGTCCCATCACACACGCCCTGGGTCAGACACAGAGTGATTATTCCTCTACACCGTCCCAACACACACACCCGTGGTCAGACTCAGAGTGATTATTCCTCTACACGGTCCCATCAAACACTCCCGGGGTCAGACACAGAGTGATTATTCCTCTACACCGTCCCAACACACACACCCGGGGTCAGACTCAGAGTGATTATTCCTCTACACGGTCCCATCAAACACTCCCGGGGTCAGACACAGAGTGATTATTCCTCCACACCGTCCCGTCACACTCTCCCAGGGTCAGACACAGAGTTAATCTCCCTCCACACCGTCCAAACACACACTCCCGGGGTCAGACACAGGGAGATTATTCCTCTACACGGTCCCATCAAACTCTGACTGGGTCAGACACAGACTGATTATTCCTCTACACCTTCCCATCAAACTCACCCGGGGTCAGACACAGAGTGAATCTCCCTCCACGCCGGCCCATCACACACTCCCGGGGTCAGACACAGTGTGATTATTCCTCTACACGGTCACATCAAACACTCCCGGGGTCAGACACAAAGTGAATCTCCGTCCACACCGACCCAACACACACTTCCGGGGTCAGACTCAGAGTGATTATACCTCTACACGTTCCCATCAAACACTCCCGGGGTCAGACACAGAGTTAATCTCCCTCCACACCGTCCCGTCACAAACTCCCTGGGTCAGACACAGACAGATTATTCCTCTACACCGCCCATCACAGTCTCCCGGGGTCAGACACAGAGTTAATCTCCCTCCACACCGTCCCATCACACACTCCCGGGGTCAGACACAGAGAGATTATTCCTCTACACGGTCCCATCAAACACTCCCGGGGTCAGACACAGAGTGATTATTCCTCTACACCTTCCCATCAAACTCACCCGGGGTCAGACACAGAGTGATTATTCCTCCACACGGTCCCATCAAACACTACCGGGGTCAGACACAGAGTGATTATTCCTCTACACCTTCCCATCAAACTCACCCGGGGTAAGACACAGAGTGAATCTACCTTAACGCCGGCCCATCACACACTCCCTGGGTCAGACACAGAGTGATTATTCCTCTACTCGGTCCCATCAAACACTCCCGGGTTCAGACACAGAGTGAATCTCCCTCCACACCGTCCCATCACACACTCCCGGGGTCAGACACAGAGTGATTATTTCTCTACACTGTCCCATCACACACGCCCTGGGTCAGACACAGAGTGAATCTCCCTCTACACGGCCCATCACTCACTCCCGGGGTCAGACACACAGTGAATCTCCCTCCACACCGTCCCATTACACACTCCAATGGTCAGACACAGAGTGATTATTCCTCTAAACGGTCCCATCAAACACTCCCGGGGTCAGGCACAGAGTGATTATTCCTCTACACGGTCCCATCAAACACTCCCGGCGGTCAGACACAGAGTGATTATTCCTGTACACGGTCCCATCAAACACTCCCGGGGTCAGACACAGAGTGAATCTTACTCCACGCCGGCCCATCACACACTCCCGGGGTCAGATACAGAGTGATTATTCCTCTACACGGTAGCATCAAACACTCCGTGTGTCAGACAGACAGTGATTATTCCTCTAAACGGTCCCATCAAACACTCCCGGGGTCAGACACAGAGTGAATCTCCCTCCACGCCATCCCATCACATACTCCCGGGGTCAGACACAGAGTGATTATTCCTCTACACCGTCCCAACACACACTCCCGGGGTCAGACTCAGAGTGATTATTCCTCTACACGGTGCCATCAAACACTCCCGGGGTCAGACACAGAGTGAATCTCCCTCCACACCGTCCCGTCCAAATTCCCTGGGTCAGACACTGAGTGATTATTCCTCTACACCGCCCATCACACTCTCCCGGGGTCAGACACAGAGTTAATCTCCCTCCACACCGTCCGATCACACACTCCCGGGGTCAGACACAGAGAGATTATTCCTCTACACGGTCACATCAAACACTCCCGGGGTCAGACACAAAGTGAATCTCCGTCCACACCGTCCCAACACACACTCCCGGGGTCAGACTCAGAGTGATTATACCTCTACTCGTTCCCATCAAACACTCCCGGGGTCAGACACAGAGTGAATCTCCCTCCACACCGTCCCGTCACAAACTCCCTGGGTCAGACACAGAGAGATTATTCCTCTACACCGCCCATCACAGTCTCCCGGGGTCAGACACAGAGTTAATCTCCCTCCACACCGTCCCATCACACACTCCCGGGGTCAGACACAGAGAGATTATTCCTCTACATGGTCCCATCAAACACTCCCGGGGTCAGACACAGAGTGATTATTCCTCTACACCTTCCCATCAAACTCACCCGGGGTCAGAGACAGAGTGATTATTCCTCCACACGGTCCCATCAAACACTACCGGGGTCAGACACAGAGTGATTATTCCTCTACACCTTCCCATCAAACTCACCCGGGGTCAGACACAGAGTGAATCTACATTAACGCCGGCCCATCACACACTCCCTGGGTCAGACAAAGAGTGATTATTCCTCTACTCGGTCCCATCAAACACTCCCGGGTTCAGATACAGAGTGATTATTCCTCTACACCTTCCCATCAAACACTCCCGGGGTCAGACACAGTGAATCTCCCTCCACACCGTCCCATCACACACTCCCGGGGTCAGACACAGAGTGATTATTCCTCTACACGGTCCATCAAACACTCCCGGGGTCAGACACAAAGTGAATCTCCGTCCACACCGTCCCAACACACACTCCCGGGGTCAGACTCAGAGTGATTATTCCTCTACACGTTCCCATCAAACACTCCCTGGGTCAGACACAGAGTGATTATTCCTCTACACCTCCCATCACACTCTCCCGGGGACAGACACAGAGTTAATCTCCCTCCACACCGTCCCATCACACACTCCCGGGGTCAGACACAGAGAGATTATTCCTCTACATGGTCCCATCAAACATTCCCGGAGTCAGACACAGAGTGATTATTCCTCTACACGGTCCCATCAAACTCACCCGGGGGCAGACACAGAGTGATTATTCCTCTACACGGTCCCATCAAACTCTCCCGTGTTCAGACACAGAGCGATTATTCCTCTACACCTTCCCATCAAAGTCACCCGGGGTCAGACACAGAGTGAATCTCCCTTAACGCCCGCCCATCACACACTCCCGGGATCAGACACATAGTGAACCACCCTCCACATCGTCCCAGCACACACTCCCGGGGTCAGACACAGAGTGATTATTCCTCTACACCGCCCATCACATACTCCCGGGTTTAGACACACAGTGAATCTCCCTCCACACCGTCCCATCAAACATTCTAATGGTCAGACACAGAGTGATTATTCCTCTACACGGTCCCATCAAACACTCCCGGGGTCAGACACAGAGTGATTATTCCTCCACACCGTCCCGTCACAAACTCCCTGGGTCAGACACAGTGTGATTATTCCTCTACACGGTCACATCAAACACTCCCGGGGTCAGACACAAAGTGAATCTCCGTCCACACCGTCCCAACACACACTCCCGGGGTCAGACTCAGAGTGATTATACCTCTACTCGTTCCCATCAAACACTCCCGGGGTCAGACACAGAGTGAATCTCCCTCCACACCGTCCCGTCACAAACTCCCTGGGTCAGACACAGAGAGATTATTCCTCTACACCGCCCATCACAGTCTCCCGGGGTCAGACACAGAGTTAATCTCCCTCCACACCGTCCCATCACACACTCCCGGGGTCAGACACAGAGAGATTATTCCTCTACACGGTCCCATCAAACACTCCCGGGGTCAGACACAGAGTGATTATTCCTCTAGACCTTCCCATCAAACTCACCCGGGGTCAGACACAGAGTGATTATTCCTCCACACGGTCCCATCAAACACTACCGGGGTCAGACACAGAGTGATTATTCCTCTACACCTTCCCATCAAACTCACCCGGGGTCAGACACAGAGTGAATCTACCTTAACGCCGGCCCATCACACACTCCCTGGGTCAGACAAAGAGTGATTATTCCTCTACTCGGTCCCATCAAACACTCCCGGGTTCAGACACAGAGTGAATCTCCCTCCACACCGTCCCATCACACACTCCCGGGGTCAGACACAGAGTGATTATTTCTCTACACTGTCCCATCACACACGCCCTGGGTCAGACACAGAGTGATTATTCCTCTACACCGTCCCAACACACACACCCGGGGTCAGACTCAGAGTGATTATTCCTCTACACGGTCCCATCAAACACTCCCGGGGTCAGACACAGAGTGATTATTCCTCTACACCGTCCCAACACACACACCCGGGGTCAGACTCAGAGTGATTATTCCTCTACACGGTCCCATCAAACACTCCCGGGGTCAGACACAGAGTGATTATTCCTCCACACCGTCCCGTCACAAACTCCCTGGGTCAGACACAGAGTGATTATTCCTCTACACCGCCCATCACACTCTCCGGGGTCAGACACAGAGTTAATCTCCCTCCACACCGTCCGAACACACACTCCCGGGGTCAGACACAGAGAGATTATTCCTCTACACGGTCCGATCAAACTCTGACTGGGTCAGACACAGACTGATTATTCCTCTACACCTTCCCATCAAACTCACCCGGGGTCAGACACAGAGTGAATCTCCCTCCACTCCGGCCCATCACACACTCCCGGGGTCAGACACAGAGTGATTATTCCTCTACACGGTCCCATCAAACACTCCCGGGGTGAGACACAGTGAATCTCCCTCACACCGTCCCATCACACACTCCCGGTTTCAGACACAGAGTGATTAATCCTCTACACGGTCACATCACACTCTCCCGGGGTCAGACACAGAGTTAATCACCGTCCACACCGTCCCAACACAAACTCCCGGGGTCAGACTCAGAGTGATTATTCCTCTGCACCGCCCATCACACTCTCCGGGGTCAGACACAGAGTTAATGTCCCTCCACACCGTCCCATCACACACTCCCGGGGTCAGACACAGAGAGATTATTCCTCTACACCTTCCCATCAAACTCACCCGGGGTCAGACACAGAGTGAATCTCCCTCCACTCCGGCCCATCACACACTCCCGGGGTCAGACACAGAGTGATTATTCCTCTACACGGTCCCATCAAACACTCCCGGGGTGAGACACAGTGAATCTCCCTCCACACCGTCCCATCACACACTCCCGGTTTCAGACACAGAGTGATTAATCCTCTACACGGTCACATCACACTCTCCCGGGGTCAGACACAGAGTTAATCACCGTCCACACCGTCCCAACACAAACTCCCGGGGTCAGACTCAGAGTGATTATTCCTCTGCACCGCCCATCACACTCTCCCGGGGTCAGACACAGAGTTAATGTCCCTCCACACCGTCCCATCACACACTCCCGGGGTCAGACACAGAGAGATTATTCCTCTACACGGTCCCATCAAACACTCCCGGGGTCAGACACAGAGTGATTATTCCTCTACACCTTCCCATCAAACTCACCCGCGGTCAGACACAGAGTGAATCTCCCTACACGCCGGCCCATCACACACTCCCGGGGTCAGAAACAGAGTGATTATTCCTCTACACGGCAGCATCAAACACTCCGTGTGTCAGACAGACAGTGATTATTCCTCTAAACGGTCCCATCAAACTCACCCGCGGTCAGACACAGAATGAATCTCCCTACACGCCGGCCCATCACACACACCCGGGGTCAGACTCAGAGTGATTATTCCTCTACACGGTCCCATCAAACACTCCCGGGGTCAGACACAGAGTGATTATTCCTCCACACCGTCCCGTCACAAACTCCCTGGGTCAGACACAGAGTGATTATTCCTCTACACCGCCCATCACACTCTCCCGGGGTCAGACACAGAGTTAATCTCCCTCCACACCGTCCGAACACACACTCCCGGGGTCAGACACAGAGAGATTATTCCTCTACACGGTCCGATCAAACTCTGACTGGGTCAGACACAGACTGATTATTCCTCTACACCTTCCCATCAAACTCACCCGGGGTCAGACACAGAGTGAATCTCCCTCCACTCCGGCCCATCACACACTCCCGGGGTCAGACACAGAGTGATTATTCCTCTACACGGTCCCATCAAACACTCCCGGGGTGAGACACAGTGAATCTCCCTCCACACCGTCCCATCACACACTCCCGGTTTCAGACACAGAGTGATTAATCCTCTACACGGTCACATCACACTCTCCCGGGGTCAGACACAGAGTTAATCACCGTCCACACCGTCCCAACACAAACTCCCGGGGTCAGACTCAGAGTGATTATTCCTCTGCACCGCCCATCACACTCTCCCGGGGTCAGACACAGAGTTAATGTCCCTCCACACCGTCCCATCACACACTCCCGGGGTCAGACACAGAGAGATTATTCCTCTACACCTTCCCATCAAACTCACCCGGGGTCAGACACAGAGTGAATCTCCCTCCACTCCGGCCCATCACACACTCCCGGGGTCAGACACAGAGTGATTATTCCTCTACACGGTCCCATCAAACACTCCCGGGGTGAGACACAGTGAATCTCCCTCCACACCGTCCCATCACACACTCCCGGTTTCAGACACAGAGTGATTAATCCTCTACACGGTCACATCACACTCTCCCGGGGTCAGACACAGAGTTAATCACCGTCCACACCGTCCCAACACAAACTCCCGGGGTCAGACTCAGAGTGATTATTCCTCTGCACCGCCCATCACACTCTCCCGGGGTCAGACACAGAGTTAATGTCCCTCCACACCGTCCCATCACACACTCCCGGGGTCAGACACAGAGAGATTATTCCTCTACACGGTCCCATCAAACACTCCCGGGGTCAGACACAGAGTGATTATTCCTCTACACCTTCCCATCAAACTCACCCGCGGTCAGACACAGAGTGAATCTCCCTACACGCCGGCCCATCACACACTCCCGGGGTCAGAAACAGAGTGATTATTCCTCTACACGGCAGCATCAAACACTCCGTGTGTCAGACAGACAGTGATTATTCCTCTAAACGGTCCCATCAAACACTCCCGGGGTCAGACACAGAATGAATCTCCCTCCACGCCGTCCCATCACAAACTCCCGGGGTCAGACACGGAGGGATTATTCCGCTACACGGTACCATCAAACAATCCCGGGGTCAGACACAGAGTGATTATTCCTCTACACCGTCCCAACACACACTCCCGGGGTCAGACTCAGAGTGATTATTCCTCTACACCGCCCATCACAGTCTCCCGGGGTCAGACACAGAGTTAATCTCCCTCCACACCGTCCCATCACACACTCCCGGGGTCAGACACAGAGAGATTATTCCTCTACACGGTCCCATCAAACACTCCCGGGGTCAGACACAGAGTGATTATTCCTCCACACGGTCCCATCAAACACTACCGGGGTCAGACACAGAGTGATTATTCCTCTACACCTTCCCATCAAACTCACCCGGGGTAAGACACAGAGTGAATCTACCTTAACGCCGGCCCATCACACACTCCCTGGGTCAGACACAGAGTGATTATTCCTCTACTCGGTCCCATCAAACACTCCCGGGTTCAGACACAGAGTGAATCTCCCTCCACACCGTCCCATCACACACTCCCGGGGTCAGACACAGAGTGATTATTTCTCTACACTGTCCCATCACACACGCCCTGGGTCAGACACAGAGTGAATCTCCCTCTACACGGCCCATCACTCACTCCCGGGGTCAGACACACAGTGAATCTCCCTCCACACCGTCCCATTACACACTCCAATGGTCAGACACAGAGTGATTATTCCTCTAAACGGTCCCATCAAACACTCCCGGGGTCAGACACAGAGTGATTATTCCTCTACACGGTCCCATCAAACACTCCCGGCGGTCAGACACAGAGTGATTATTCCTGTACACGGTCCCATCAAACACTCCCGGGGTCAGACACAGAGTGAATCTCACTCCACGCCGGCCCATCTCACACTCCCGGGGTCAGATACAGAGTGATTATTCCTCTACACGGTAGCATCAAACACTCCGTGTGTCAGACAGACAGTGATTATTCCTCTAAACGGTCCCATCAAACACTCCCGGGGTCAGACACAGAGTGAATCTCCCTCCACGCCATCCCATCACATACTCCCGGGGTCAGACACAGAGTGATTATTCCTCTACACCGTCCCAACACACACTCCCGGGGTCAGACTCAGAGTGATTATTCCTCTACACGGTGCCATCAAACACTCCCGGGGTCAGACACAGAGTGAATCTCCCTCCACACCGTCCCGTCCAAATTCCCTGGGTCAGACACTGAGTGATTATTCCTCTACACCGCCCATCACACTCTCCCGGGGTCAGACACAGAGTTAATCTCCCTCCACACCGTCCGATCACACACTCCCGGGGTCAGACACAGAGAGATTATTTCTCTACACGGTCACATCAAACACTCCCGGGGTCAGACACAAAGTGAATCTCCGTCCACACCGTCCCAACACACACTCCCGGGGTCAGACTCAGAGTGATTATACCTCTACTCGTTCCCATCAAACACTCCCGGGGTCAGACACAGAGTGAATCTCCCTCCACACCGTCCCGTCACAAACTCCCTGGGTCAGACACAGAGAGATTATTCCTCTACACCGCCCATCACAGTCTCCCGGGGTCAGACACAGAGTTAATCTCCCTCCACACCGTCCCATCACACACTCCCGGGGTCAGACACAGAGAGATTATTCCTCTACAAGGTCCCATCAAACACTCCCGGGGTCAGACACAGAGTGATTATTCCTCTACACCTTCCCATCAAACTCACCCGGGGTCAGAGACAGAGTGATTATTCCTCCACACGGTCCCATCAAACACTACCGGGGTCAGACACAGAGTGATTATTCCTCTACACCTTCCCATCAAACTCACCCGGGGTCAGACACAGAGTGAATCTACCTTAACGCCGGCCCATCACACACTCCCTGGGTCAGACAAAGAGTGATTATTCCTCTACTCGGTCCCATCAAACACTCCCGGGTTCAGACACAGAGTGAATCTCCCTCCACACCGTCCCATCACACACTCCCGTGGTCAGACACAGAGTGATTATTTCTCTACACTGTCCCATCACACACGCCCTGGGTCAGACACAGAGTGATTATTCCTCTACACCGTCCCAACACACACACCCGGGGTCAGACTCAGAGTGATTATTCCTCTACACGGTCCCATCAAACACTCCCGGGGTCAGACACAGAGTGATTATTCCTCTACACCGTCCCAACACACAAACCCGGGGTCAGACTCAGAGTGATTATTCCTCTACACGGTCCCATCAAACACTCCCGGGGTCAGACACAGAGTGATTATTCCTCCACACCGTCCCGTCACAAACTCCCTGGGTCAGACACAGAGTGATTATTCCTCTACACCGCCCATCACACTCTCCCGGGGTCAGACACAGAGTTAATCTCCCTCCACACCGTCCGAACACACACTCCCGGGGTCAGACACAGACTGATTATTCCTCTACACGGTCCCATCAAACTCTGACTGGGTCAGACACAGACTGATTATTCCTCTACACCTTCCCATCAAACTCACCCGGGGTCAGACACAGAGTGAATCTCCCTCCACGCCGGCCCATCACACACTCCCGGGGTCAGACACAGTGTGATTATTCCTCTACACGGTCACATCAAACACTCCCGGGGTCAGACACAAAGTGAATCTCCGTCCACACCGACCCAACACACACTCCCGGGGTCAGACTCAGAGTGATTATACCTCTACACGTTCCCATCAAACACTCCCGGGGTCAGACACAGAGTGAATCTCCCTCCACACCGTCCCGTCACAAACTCCCTGGGTCAGACACAGACAGATTATTCCTCTACACCGCCCATCACAGTCTCCCGGGGTCAGACACAGAGCTAATCTCCCTCCACACCGTCCCATCACACACTCCCGGGGTCAGACACAGAGAGATTATTCCTCTACACGGTCCCATCAAACACTCCCGGGGTCAGACACAGAGTGATTATTCCTCTACACCTTCCCATCAAACTCACCCGGGGTCAGACACAGAGTGATTATTCCTCCACACGGTCCCATCAAACACTACCGGGGTCAGACACAGAGCGATTAATCCTCTACACCTTCCCATCAAACTCACCCGGGGTCAGACACAGAGTGAATCTACCTTAACGCCGGCCCATCACACACTCCCTGGGTCAGACACAGAGTGATTATTCCTCCACACCGTCCCATCACACACTCCCGGGGTCAGACACAGAGTGATTATTTCTCTACACTGTCCCATCACACACGCCCTGGGTCAGACACAGAGTGAATCTCCCTCTACACGGCCCATCACTCACTCCCGGGGTCAGACACACAGTGAATCTCCCTCCACACCGTCCCATTACACACTCCAATGGTCAGACACAGAGTGATTATTCCTCTAAACGGTCCCATCAAACACTCCCGGGGTCAGACACAGAGTGATTATTCCTCTACACGGTCCCATCAAACACTCCCGGCGGTCAGACACAGAGTGGTTATTCCTGTACACGGTCCCATCAAACACTCCCGGGGTCAGACACAGAGTGAATCTCACTCCACGCCGGCCCATCACACACTCCCGGGGTCAGATACAGAGTGATTATTTCTCTACACTGTCCCATCACACACGCCCTGGGTCAGACACAGTGTGAATCTCCCTCTACACGGCCCATCACTCACTCCAGGGGTCAGACACAGAGTGATTATTCCTCTACACGGTCCCATCAAACACTCCCGGCGGTCAGACACAGAGTGATTATTCCTGTACACGGTCCCATCAAACACTCCCGGGGTCAGACACAGAGTGAATCTCACTCCACGCCGGCCCATCACACACTCCCGGGGTCAGATACAGAGTGATTATTCCTCTACACGGTAGCATCAAACACTCCGTGTGTCAGACAGACAGTGATTATTCCTCTAAACTGTCCCATCAATCACTCCCGGGGTCAGACACAGAGTGAATCTCCCTCCACGCCATCCCATCACATACTCCCGGGGTCAGACACAGAGTGATGATTCCTCTACACCGTCCCAACACACACTCCCGGGGTCAGAATCAGAGTGATTATTCCTCTACACGGTGCCATCAAACACTCCCGGGGTCAGACACAGAGTGAATCTCCCTCCACACCGTCCCGTCCAAATTCCCTGGGTCAGACACTGAGTGATTATTCCTCTACACCGCCCATCACACTCTCCCGGGGTCAGACACAGAGTTAATCTCCCTCCACCCCGTCCGATCACACACTCCCGGGGTCAGACACAGAGAGATTATTCCTCTACACGGTCCCATCAATCTCTCCCGGGGTCAGACACAGAGTGATTATTCCTCTACACCACCCATCACACTCTCCCGGGGTCAGACACAGAGTGAATCTCCCTCCACACCGTCCGATCACACACTCCCGGGGTCAGACACAGAGAGATTATTCCTCTACACGGTCCCATCAAACTCTCCCGGGGTCAGATACAGAGTGATTATTCCTCTACACCTTCCCATCAAACACTCCCGGGGTCAGACACAGTGAATCTCCCTCCACACCGTCCCATCACACACTCCCGGGGTCAGACACAGAGTGATTATTCCTCTACACGGTCCATCAAACACTCCCGGGGTCAGACACAAAGTGAATCTCCGTCCACACCGTCCCAACACACACTCCCGGGGTCAGACTCAGAGTGATTATTCCTCTACACGTTCCCATCAAACACTCCCTGGGTCAGACACAGAGTGATTATTCCTCTACACCTCCCATCACACTCTCCCGGGGACAGACACAGAGTTAATCTCCCTCCACACCGTCCCATCACACACTCCCGGGGTCAGACACAGAGAGATTATTCCTCTACATGGTCCCATCAAACATTCCCGGAGTCAGACACAGAGTGATTATTCCTCTACACCTTCCCATCAAAATCACCCGGGGTCAGACACAGAGTGATTATTCCTCTACACGGTCCCATCAAACTCACCCGGGGGCAGACACAGAGTGATTATTCCTCTACACGGTCCCATCAAACTCTCCCGTGTTCAGACACAGAGCGATTATTCCTCTACACCTTCCCATCAAACTCACCCGGGGTCAGACACAGAGTGAATCTCCCTTAACGCCCGCCCATCACACACTCCCGGGATCAGACACATAGTGAACCACCCTCCACATCGTCCCAGCACACACTCCCGGGGTCAGACACAGAGTGATTATTCCTCTACACCGCCCATCACATACTCCCGGGTTTAGACACACAGTGAATCTCCCTCCACACCGTCCCATCAAACATTCTAATGGTCAGACACAGAGTGATTATTCCTCTACACCGTCCCAACACACACACCCGGGGTCAGACTCAGAGTGATTATTCCTCTACACGGTCCCATCAAACACTCCCGGGGTCAGACACAGAGTGATTATTCCTCCACACCGTCCCGTCACAAACTCCCTGGGTCAGACACAGTGTGATTATTCCTCTACACGGTCACTTCAAACACTCCCGGGGTCAGGCACAAAGTGAATCTCCGTCCACACCGTCCCAACACACACTCCCGGGGTCAGACTCAGAGTGATTATACCTCTACTCGTTCCCATCAAACACTCCCGGGGTCAGACACAGAGTTAATCTCCCTCCACACCGTCCCATCACACACTCCCGGGGTCAGACACAGAGAGATTATTCCTCTACACGGTCCCATCAAACTCACCCGGGGTCAGACACAGAGTGAATCTACCTTAACGCCGGCCCATCACACACTCCCTGGGTCAGACAAAGAGTGATTATTCCTCTACTCGGTCCCATCAAACACTCCCGGGTTCAGACACAGAGTGAATCTCCCTCCACACCGTCCCATCACACACTCCCGGGGTCAGACACAGAGTGATTATTTCTCTACACTGTCCCATCACACACGCCCTGGGTCAGACACAGAGTGATTATTCCTCTACACCGTCCCTACACACACACCCGGGGTCAGACTCAGAGTGATTATTCCTCTACACGGTCCCATCAAACACTCCCGGGGTCAGACAGAGTGATTATTCCTCTACACCGTCCCAACACACACACCCGGGGTCAGACTCAGAGTGATTATTCCTCTACACGGTCCCATCAAACACTCCCGGGGTCAGACACAGAGTGATTATTCCTCCACACCGTCCCGTCACAAACTCCCTGGGTCAGACACAGAGTGATTATTCCTCTACACCGCCCATCACACTCTCCCGGGGTCAGACACAGAGTTAATCTCCCTCCACACCGTCCGAACACACACTCCCGGGGTCAGACACAGAGAGATTATTCCTCTACACGGTCCCATCAAACTCTGACTGGGTCAGACACAGACTGATTATTCCTCTACACCTTCCCATCAAACTCACCCGGGGTCAGACACAGAGTGAATCTCCCTCCACTCCGGCCCATCACACACTCCCGGGGTCAGACACAGAGTGATTATTCCTCTACACGGTCCCATCAAACACTCCCGGGGTGAGACACAGTGAATCTCCCTCCACACCGTCCCATCACACACTCCCGGTTTCAGACACAGAGTGATTAATCCTCTACACGGTCACATCACACTCTCCCGGGGTCCGACACAGAGTTAATCACCGTCCACACCGTCCCAACACAAACTCCCGGGGTCAGACTCAGAGTGATTATTCCTCTGCACCGCCCATCACACTTTCCCGGGGTCAGACACAGAGTTAATGTCCCTCCACACCGTCCCATCACACACTCCCGGGGTCAGACACAGAGAGATTATTCCTCTACACGGTCCCATCAAACACTCCCGGGGTCAGACACAGAGTGATTATTCCTCTACACCTTCCCATCAAACTCACCCGCGGTCAGACACAGAGTGAATCTCCCTACACGCCGGCCCATCACACACTCCCGGGGTCAGAAACAGAGTGATTATTCCTCTACACGGCAGCATCAAACACTCCGTGTGTCAGACAGACAGTGATTATTCCTCTAAACGGTCCCATCAAACACTCCCGGGGTCAGACACAGAATGAATCTCCGTCCACGCCGTCCCATCACAAACTCCCGGGGTCAGACACGGAGCGATTATTCCGCTACACGGTACCATCAAACAATCCCGGGGTCAGACACAGAGTGATTATTCCTCTACACCGTCCCAACACACACTCCCGGGGTCAGACTCAGAGTGATTATTCCTCTACACGGTCCCATCAAACACTCCCGGCGGTCAGACACAGAGTGATTATTCCTGTACACTGTCCCATCAAACACTCCCGGGGTCAGACACAGAATGAATCTCCCTCCACCCCGGCCCATCACACACTCCCGGGGTCAGACTCAAGAGTGATTATACCTCCACACGTTCCCATCAAACACTCCCGGGGTCAGACACAGAGTTAATCTCCCTCCACTCCGTCCCATCACACACTCCCGGGGTCAGACACAGAGAGATTATTCCTCTACACGGTCCCATCAAACACTCCCGGGGTCAGACACAGATTGAATCTCCCTCCACGCCGGCCCATCACACACTCCCGGGGTCAGACTCAGAGTGATTATACCTCCACACGTTCCCATCAAACACTCCCGGGGTCAGACACAGAGTTAATCTCCCTCCACACCGTCCCATCTCACACTCCCGGGGTCAGACACAGAGAGATTATTCCTCTACATGGTCCCATCAAACATTCCCGGAGTCAGACACAGAGTGATTATTCCTCTACACCTTCCCATCAAAATCACCCGGGGTCAGACACAGAGTGATTATTCCTCTACACGGTCCCATCAAACTCACCCGGGGGCAGACACAGAGTGATTATTCCTCTACACGGTCCCATCAAACTCTCCCGTGTTCAGACACAGAGCGATTATTCCTCTACACCTTCCCATCAAACTCACCCGGGGTCAGACACAGAGTGAATCTCCCTTAACGCCCGCCCATCACACACTCCCGGGATCAGACACATAGTGAACCACCCTCCACATCGTCCCAGCACACACTCCCGGGGTCAGACACAGAGTGATTATTCCTCTACACAGCCCATCACATACTCCCGGGTTTAGACACACAGTGAATCTCCCTCCACACCGTCCCATCAAACATTCTAATGGTCAGACACAGAGTGATTATTCCTCTACACCGTCCCAACACACACACCCGGGGTCAGACTCAGAGTGATTATTCCTCTACACGGTCCCATCAAACACTCCCGGGGTCAGACACAGAGTGATTATTCCTCCACACCGTCCCGTCACAAACTCCCTGGGTCAGACACAGTGTGATTATTCCTCTACACGGTCACATCAAACACTCCCGGGGTCAGACACACAGTGAATCTCCGTCCACACCGTCCCAACACACACTCCCGGGGTCAGACTCAGAGTGATTATACCTCTACTCGTTCCCATCAAACACTCCCGGGGTCAGACACAGAGTGAATCTCCCTCCACACCGTCCCGTCACAAACTCCCTGGGTCAGACACAGAGAGATTATTCCTCTACACCGCCCATCACAGTCTCCCGGGGTCAGACACAGAGTTAATCTCCCTCCACACCGTCCCATCACACACTTCCGGGGTCAGACACAGAGAGATTATTCCTCTACACGGTCCCATCAAACACTCCCGGGGTCAGACACAGAGTGATTATTCCTCTACACGGTCGCATCAAACACTCCCGGGGTCAGACACAGAGAGATTATTCCTCTACACGGTCCCATCAAACACTCCCGGGGTCAGACACAGATTGAATCTCCCACCACGCCGGCCCATCACACACTCCCGGGGTCAGACACAGAGAGATTATTCCTCTACACGGTCCCATCAAACACTCCCGGGGTCAGACACAGATTGAATCTCCCACCACGCCGGCCCATCACACACTCCCGGGGTCAGACTCAGAGTGATTATACCTCCACACGTTCCCATCAAACATTCCCGGGGTCAGACACAGAGTTAATCTCCCTCCACACCGTCCCATCACACACTCCCGGGGTCAGACACAAAGTGATTATTTCTCTACACTGTCCCATCACACACGCCCTGGGTCAGACACAGAGTGAATCTCCCTCTACACGGCCCATCACTCACTCCAATGGTCAGACACAGAGTGATTATTCCTCTAAACGGTCCCATCAAACACTCCCGGGGTCAGACACAGAGTGATTATTCCTCTACACGGTCCCATCAAACACTCCCGGCGGTCAGACACAGAGTGATTATTCCTGTACACTGTCCCATCAAACACTCCCGGGGTCAGACACAGAATGAATCTCCCTCCACCCCGGCCCATCACACACTCCCGGGGTCAGACTCAGAGTGATTATACCTCCACACGTTCCCATCAAACACTCCCGGGGTCAGACACAGAGTTAATCTCCCTCCACTCCGTCCCATCACACACTCCCGGGGTCAGACACAGAGAGATTATTCCTCTACACGGTCCCATCAAACACTCCCGGGGTCAGACACAGATTGAATCTCCCTCCACGCCGGCCCATCACACACTCCCGGGGTCAGACTCAGAGTGATTATACCTCCACACGTTCCCATCAAACACTCCCGGGGTCAGACACAGAGTTAATCTCCCTCCACACCGTCCCATCTCACACTCCCGGGGTCAGACACAGAGAGATTATTCCTCTACATGGTCCCATCAAACATTCCCGGAGTCAGACACAGAGTGATTATTCCTCTACACCTTCCCATCAAAATCACCCGGGGTCAGACACAGAGTGATTATTCCTCTACACGGTCCCATCAAACTCACCCGGGGGCAGACACAGAGTGATTATTCCTCTACACGGTCCCATCAAACTCTCCCGTGTTCAGACACAGAGCGATTATTCCTCTACACCTTCCCATCAAACTCACCCGGGGTCAGACACAGAGTGAATCTCCCTTAACGCCCGCCCATCACACACTCCCGGGATCAGACACATAGTGAACCACCCTCCACATCGTCCCAGCACACACTCCCGGGGTCAGACACAGAGTGATTATTCCTCTACACAGCCCATCACATACTCCCGGGTTTAGACACACAGTGAATCTCCCTCCACACCGTCCCATCAAACATTCTAATGGTCAGACACAGAGTGATTATTCCTCTACACCGTCCCAACACACACACCCGGGGTCAGACTCAGAGTGATTATTCCTCTACACGGTCCCATCAAACACTCCCGGGGTCAGACACAGAGTGATTATTCCTCCACACCGTCCCGTCACAAACTCCCTGGGTCAGACACAGTGTGATTATTCCTCTACACGGTCACATCAAACACTCCCGGGGTCAGACACAAAGTGAATCTCCGTCCACACCGTCCCAACACACACTCCCGGGGTCAGACTCAGAGTGATTATACCTCTACTCGTTCCCATCAAACACTCCCGGGGTCAGACACAGAGTGAATCTCCCTCCACACCGTCCCGTCACAAACTCCCTGGGTCAGACACAGAGAGATTATTCCTCTACACCGCCCATCACAGTCTCCCGGGGTCAGACACAGAGTTAATCTCCCTCCACACCGTCCCATCACACACTTCCGGGGTCAGACACAGAGAGATTATTCCTCTACACGGTCCCATCAAACACTCCCGGGGTCAGACACAGAGTGATTATTCCTCTACACCTTCCCATCAAACTCACCCGGGGTCAGACACAGAGTGATTATTCCTCCACACGGTCCCATCAAACTCACCCGGGGTCAGACACAGAGTGAATCTACCTTAACGCCGGCCCATCACACACTCCCTGGGTCAGACAAAGAGTGATTATTCCTCTACTCGGTCCCATCAAACACTCCCGGGTTCAGACACAGAGTGAATCTCCCTCCACACCGTCCCATCACACACTCCCGGGGTCAGACACAGAGTGATTATTTCTCTACACTGTCCCATCACACACGCCCTGGGTCAGACACAGAGTGATTATTCCTCTACACCGTCCCTACACACACACCCGGGGTCAGACTCAGAGTGATTATTCCTCTACACGGTCCCATCAAACACTCCCGGGGTGAGACACAGTGAATCTCCCTCCACACCGTCCCATCACACACTCCCGGTTTCAGACACAGAGTGATTAATCCTCTACACGGTCACATCACACTCTCCCGGGGTCCGACACAGAGTTAATCACCGTCCACACCGTCCCAACACAAACTCCCGGGGTCAGACTCAGAGTGATTATTCCTCTGCACCGCCCATCACACTCTCCCGGGGTCAGACACAGAGTTAATGTCCCTCCACACCGTCCCATCACACACTCCCGGGGTCAGACACAGAGAGATTATTCCTCTACACGGTCCCATCAAACACTCCCGGGGTCAGACACAGAGTGATTATTCCTCTACACCTTCCCATCAAACTCACCCGCGGTCAGACACAGAGTGAATCTCCCTACACGCCGGCCCATCACACACTCCCGGGGTCAGAAACAGAGTGATTATTCCTCTACACGGCAGCATCAAACACTCCGTGTGTCAGACAGACAGTGATTATTCCTCTAAACGGTCCCATCAAACACTCCCGGGGTCAGACACAGAATGAATCTCCCTCCACGCCGTCCCATCACAAACTCCCGGGGTCAGACACGGAGCGATTATTCCGCTACACGGTACCATCAAACAATCCCGGGGTCAGACACAGAGTGATTATTCCTCTACACCGTCCCAACACACACTCCCGGGGTCAGACTCAGAGTGATTATTCCTCTACACGGTCCCATCAAACACTCCCGGGGTCAGACACATAGTGAATCTCCTTCCACACCGTCCCGTCCAAATTCCCTGGGTCAGAACAGAGTGATTATTCCTCTACTCCGCACATCACACTCCCCCGGGGTCAGACACAGAGTTAATCTCCCTCCACACCGTCCGATCACACACTCCCGGGGTCAGACTCAGAGTGATTATTCCTCTACACGTTCCCATCAAACACTCCCTGGGTCAGA
>NW_026779851.1:0-55000 GCF_030144855.1 Hypanus sabinus
GGACCGGAAAGGTCACGGGCCCGGGCTGCCAGGGATCCGGATTATCCGGAGTCGCGGATGTGTGACAGACCGGGATTTAAACTCGGCGGGGGCTTAAATGCGGAAGGGTGACCCGAGTTAATGGCATCTGAGGTGGTGGGGTCTAGGGGCAGGTGACCGGGGTGTCGGGATGCAATGGGGTCTAACCCGGGTTAAAATGACAAATCTGTGTATATTGGGGTGTCAGGAGATGAAATGGGGTCTAACCCGGGTTAAAGTGACAAATGTGTGTATATTGGGGTGTTGGGATGAAATGGGGGACTAACCCGGGTTAAAGTGACAAATGTGTGTATATTGGGGTGTCGGGATGAAATGGGGGACTAACCCGGGTTAAAGTGACAAATGTGTGTATATTGGGGTGTCGGGATGAAATGGGGGATCTAACCCGGGTTAAAGTGACAAATGTGTGTATATTGGGGTGTCGGTATGAAATGGGGGACTAACCCGGGTTAAAGTGACAAATGTGTGTATATTGGGGTGTCAGGGGATGAAATGGGGATCTAACCCGGGTTAAAGTGACAAATGTGTGTATATTGGGGTGTCGGTATGAAATGGGGGACTAACCCGGGTTAAAGTGACAAATGTGTGTATATTGGGGTGTCGGTATGAAATGGGGGACTAACCCGGGTTAAAGTGACAAATGTGTGTATATTGGGGTGTCGGGATGAAATGGGGGACTAACCCGGGTTAAAGTGACAAATGTGTGTATATTGGGGTGTCGGGATGAAATGGGGGACTAACCCGGGTTAAAGTGATAAATGTGTGTATATTGGGGTGTCGGGATGAAATGGGGGACTAACCCGGGTTAAAGTGACAAATGTGTGTATATTGGGGTGTTGGGATGAAATGGGGATCTAACCCGGGTTAAAGTGACAAATGTGTGTATATTGGGGTGTTGGGATGAAATGGGAGACTAACCCAGGTTAAAGTTACAAGCAAGTACTTACAGGGATGTCGGGGATGAAATGTGGGACAAACCCAGGTTAAACTCACAAACGTGTGTATATTGGGGTGTGAGGACATGAAATGTGGGATTAACCCAATTTCAAGTTTCCAACGTGTATTCTTTGGGGTGTCAGGGGATCAAACGTGGGAAAAACCTGGATTAAAGTCATTAATGTGTGTACACTAGGTTGTCAGGGCATGAAATGTCAGATTAACCCAATTTCAAGTCTCCAATATGTATATATTGGGGTGTCAGGGGATTAACCTGGGTTAAAGTCACAGTGGGATGTCAGGTGATGAAATGTGGGACTGACCTGGGTTAAGGTCACAAATGTGTGCATATTGGGGTGTCAGGCCAGGTTAAAGTAATTTTTTGTGGTGTCAGGGTATTTGTTTCCTTTCTTTTTGTACTACATATGTGATTTATTTGAAACAATATTTCTTACTGTAATTTTTAGTTTTTTTAATTTGTGTATTGCAATGTACTGCTGCTGCAAAGACGACAAATTTCATGACATATGCCGGCGATGTTAAATCCGAATCTGGGCTGAGATCTTGTGTTGGGGTGCCAGTCGCTTAAATAGCGGGATAGATCTGGATTAAATTGAAGCGTGCAATAAATCTGGGCTGAAGTCACGCTTTGAGGCGTCAGGAGCTTAAGCGAACGGTGAGCTTAGGTTAATATTGTCAGTGTATCGGTGTACAGGGGCTAAAGTCACTTATCGAGGTGTCGGCTTTACATGGGCAATAAACGCAGGTCAAAGTAGTCGCATCTTGTGCAATCAGTGACTAAAAATCACGTATTCAGGTGTTTAGATGTGAGATAAATCCAGGTTAAAGTCATGAACTGCGTGGTAAATCTGGGAATCAGGGATTTGGGAGTTTAAATGTGGGATAAGATCCAAGTAAAAATCACATTGAGTTTAAAAGTCACATAAACCCCGGTTAAAGTCGGATATTGGGGTGTCAGGAGATTAATGTCGGATAGATCCAGGTTAAAGTAGTTTATTGTGATGTCAGAAATTTAAATGCCGGGGTAGACCTGAGTTAGAGTTGTAAATGCGCGGTAAATCTGGCTAATCAGGGATTCGGGAGTTTTGATTTGGGATGGATCCAGGTAAAATACACATTGGGGTGTCCAGAGTTTAGGAGTGGGAAAATCCAGGTTAAAGTCACAAATGTGTGATAAATCTGGGCTATTCGGGGGTTTTAATAGACCAGGTAAAAGTCACATTGGGGCGTCAGGGGTTTGAATGTCACTTTGACATTTTGGGGTGAAACCAGGTTAAGATCACATATAGAGCTGTCAGAGTTTAGTGTGGGATCGATCCAGTTAATGTCACTGATTGGGGCTTAGAGGAGGGATAACTCCAGATTAAAATCATCTGAGTTATAAAACTCCATGATAAATAGAGTCATGGGTTACTACAGCACAAAGAAGGGCCCTTCAGCCCACCTTTTCTGTGCCAAAATACTGTTCTGTCTAGTCCCATCGCCCTGCATCTGGTCTGTAGCCCTCCATATCCCTCCCATTATGGTGCCTAGGCTAAGTGTCAGGATTTAAATGCCCCATGAATTTGGGTTGGGTTTAAAATCAAATATTGGGGTGTCAGGAGCTTAATGTGGGGTAGACATGGGTTTTTAGATTTAAAAAAAAATTAAGATCTAAGGTATCTCAACCTGTGTTAAAATCATAAATGTGAGATAATCATGTACATTGGGGCCAGGGATTTAAATGTGGGTTAAAGTTGTACATTGGGGTGTCGGGATAAAACCAGATTGAAGTCATATATTGAGAATGAGGAGATTAAATTTGAGATGTCTGCATTGAAGTCAGATGTGGTCCTTAATGTGTGTTAAATCTGGATTACAATCAAATTGGGGTGCCAAGGGTTTAAATGTGGGATAAAATCGTGCATAGTGGAGTCTGGGTCTTGAGGACTGTCGTAAACAAGTGTGAGGCACCATGAAATTGAGAATCCCAAGCTATTTTATTTGTGTGTTAGAGCAAGAGGGTAGCTGAGGGTGAGGGAGGGAGCTTGTAGCCAGAGGATGTGGGCGGGGTCCGCCTCGATATTTACCAAGGAGGAAAGCGTGGACAGTGATGAGATCAGTGGAAGGGCGTGTTGACATTCCAGAGCAGGAGGAGGTGTGTGTGTGTGGTATTGAGCAATGATCCCGATTTCTGTAAGCCCCTTAGCTACAGGCAGTCTCCAGGTGGTTCAACTTCGTCAATGTTGTCCGTCTGTTTAAGGAGAGTCTCGGGGAGTTGTAGCCCAATGAACCTTGCCTCAGTGAGAGGGACATTAATGGCGGGGGTTGGGGGAGAAAGTCCTTCAAGGATAGGGTTTTCTTGGATTTGGAAAAGCATGGGCTCTTCTCTCGCTGTTGCCGTCAGGAAAGAGGCACAGGAGCCTCAAGACTCACTCCAGCAGGTTCAGGAACAGTTAATACCCCTCAAATTCCTCAACCAGCGGGGATAACTTCACTTGCCCCATCACTTCAGTGTTCCCACTTTCAAGGCCTCTTCATCTCATGCTCTTGATGCTTGCTTATTCATTTATTAGTATTTTACTTGCTATTTCTCTTCTATATTTGCATGGTCGGCTGTCTGAGAGTCTCGTTTTGTGTAGTTTTTCATTGATTTTACTGTGTTGCTTTGACAGCCCCCTCCAGACAACGAATCTCAGGGTTGTGTAGAGTGTACTTTGATAATAAATTTACTTTGAACCTTTTAAATGTCTTACAAATTTGATTGAGAGGCCAAGGATGATTGACGCAGGTCAGCGGACATTATAGTCACCCAGTGAAACCGAACAGATATAGGCCTATCGGCCCAACAAGTCCCTGCTAACCACATTACCCTCCCATTTAGTCCCAATTTCCTGCATTCCACCTTTAACCCCTGCCCCTGCCAGTCCCTGTCCAAGTGCCTCGTAAATGATGAGCCTTCCTCAACCACTTCCGCTGGCAGCTGGTTCCGTGTGCTCACCACCCTCTGAGTGAGAAAGCTGCCGGCCGAGTTTCTGTTCAATCTCTCCTCTTAAACCTCAGAACCGTCATGGTTTATTGTCCCTGACGGTGTCGTGGCGTTTTGAGGTTTTGTGCAAGGCGTAAGATATCACCGACACTTGAAAATCAGCAGGTGCTGGAAATCAGTCCAGAGGCCACCGACTTCAACTCCAGTTCCTGTTCCCATGTCAGTCTGTGACGAGGCCAGAGGAACAACACCTTGTTTTAGCCTCCAACCTGACGGCATGGACCTCGATTTCTCAAACTTAAAGTAATTGTTCTCCCCCCCCCCCCCCCAAACCATTCCCCCTCTCTCACCATCTCCTTGCCTGCCCATCGCCTCCCTCTGGCCCTCTTCCTCCTCCCTTTGCTTACATGGTCACCTAACAGATTCCCCTTTCTCCAGCCCTTCATCTCATTGACCAATCCACTTCCCAGCTCTTTACTTCACCCCTCACCTATCGTCCACCACCTCGTGCAACTTCCTACCCTCTTATCCTGACTTCTCATCTTCCTTCCCGGTCCTGATGAAGGGTCTCGGCCTGAAGTGTCGACTGTTTGCACTTTTCCATAGATGCTGCCTGGTCTGCTGAGTTCCTCCAGCATTTTGTGTGTGTTGATAAAGCATTACTGTAGGTTACAATATTTTTTAAAAAAGAGCAATAGTGAGGTATTGTTCATAAAGCTGTTGGTGGAGTGGAAGAAAATGTTAAAGAGGCTGTTCCTAAAACCTTGAATGGTTGGTCTCCAGGTTCCTGTACCTCTTCCATTGATGATAGCAATGTGAGCAGGACATGTCCTGGGTGGTGAGGGCCCTGAGTGATAGTTCCCTCTGCTTCTTGATCGCCTGACCGGGGAACAGAACTGTACGCATTCACCCTTTGCACAGGAGCCTGAAGACCTGTCGCTCGAGGTTTTAGGGTCAGCTTCTTCCTCGCTGCCATCAGATCTCTTCTGTACGGTCTACAAGCACTGCCCTGATACTCATCTTCTCTGCTAGTTCTTTTTGTGACTGACAGTAGCTTTTATGGCTTGTTACTGCAAAACAACAAATTTCACAGCGCATGCCAGTGTTTCTTTACAAAGTCACCCACCCCCCCATTTCTCCAAGAATACACCCCTTGCCAGGCCAACCTCCCTATTAATCTACCCTACGCCCTTTCCACGTTAACACCATCTCTCTAACAGAGTGACGCAAACTGCGCAACAAACAACGACACATACGATCGCAGTGTGACTGCCCAACCCCCATATTCATTTCCCTGACTGACCAAACTCTTCCCTTGCCCTCCGAGGCCCCGGCGACTACCGGTGTTGGGCCCTCCTCTCTTTACATCATCTGTCAGTGGTGTGGATGACGGAATCGAAGGCTCTGTGGCCAGGTTTGCGGACGGTACGGAGACAGGTGAGGGACAGGACGCAGGGAGGCTGCAGAAGGACTTGGGCCGATGGGGATGGGAGACTGGGCAAAAGAAGTGGCAGTTGGAATATAGTATCGGGAAGTATATGGTTGTGTGCTTTGGCAGAAGGAATAAAGGCTCAGAATACTTTCTAAACGGGGAGAAATTTCAGAAATCTGAGGTGCAAGTGGTCTTTGGAATCCCTGAAGGTTAACTTGCAGGTTGAGTCTGCGGTGAGGAAAGCAAATGTGGTGTTAGCATTCGTTTCGAGAGGACTGGAATATAAAAGCAGGGATGTAAAACTGAGGCCTCACTCGGAGTATCGTGAGCAGTTGTGGGCCCCTTCCCTGAGAGGTTCCGGAGCAGGCTGGTTCTGGGAATGAAAGTGTTAACGTATGAGGAGTGTTTGATGGCTCTGGGGCTTTACCTAATGGAGTTTAGATGAATCAGGCGGGATCTCATTAAAACCTATTGAATATTGAAAGTGGATGCAGAGAGGGTGTTTCCTACGGTGGGAGACTAAGACCAGAGGACACAGCCTCATTTAGAATGGGACTGAGGGGGAAACAATCTTTAGCCAGTAGCTAGTGAATCTTTGGAACTCATTGCCACAGATGGCCGTGAAGGCCCGGTCATTGCGTGCATTTAAAGCGGAGGTTGATGGGTTCTTGATGAATCCGGATGGAATAATAAATCAGCTATGATGGGATAGCACAGACTCAATGGGCCAAATGGCCTAATTCTGCTCCTGTGTCCTATAAAACTTAAGATATAGGAGCAGAATTTGCCATTTATCCCACTGTCTACTCATGGCTGATCCATTTTCCTCTCAGCCCCAATTTCCTGCCTTCTCCCCGTATCCCTTCACGTCCTCTCTGATCAAGAGTGTATTGACCTCTGCCTTAAATACACATAAAGACTTGGCCTCCACAGCCGCCTGTGGCGAAGAATTGCACAGATACACCACTCTCTGCATAAAGACACCCCTCCTCATCTCCATTCTAAAACGGTGCCCCTCTGTTCTGAGACTGAACCACCATAGGAGGCATCCTCTCCGCATCCACTCTATCAAAGCCTTTCACCATTCGATAAGGTCACCTCTCATTCCTTTCAATTCCATTGAATACAGGCCCGGAGCCATCATATTTCAAGCCATTCAATCCTGGAATCATTTTTGCGTGCTTCCTTTGAACCCTCTCCAGTTTCAGCACATTCTTTCTAAGATAAGGGGCCAAAACTGCTCACAATACTCCGAGTGAGGCCCCACCAGTGCTTTATGACCTTATCGATTTTACAAAAAAAAACATCACTTCACGCTTACCTGTGTTGAAGTCCATTTGCCGCTTCTCGCTGGGTGATCAAGAATCCCCTGTCATCTATGACAACCCTGTTCACCATCAACAGAGCCTCCTAGTTTTGTGTCATTCTCAGAGAGACTGTATTGAGCATTTGCATGCAACTCATTGGCTACATTTGACTCTGGTCCCAAAGATCAATTCCCTGGGGATTCGCAACAAAGTTGGTAAGTTGGGAACAAATAAAAAACACAAAATGCTGGCAGAACTCAGCAGGCCAGACAGCATCTACGGGAGGAGGTAGAGACGACATTTCGGGACGAAACCCTTCATCAGGAGTGAAGTAACACGGGATGGTCGAGGAGGGGATAAGAAGTGGGGGGAGGGATGAAGTGCCCCCCCCTTACCCCATCCCTATCTATAATATCTATATTATCTATAACTAGTCTGGTTCTCTTTCTCTCTCTTTCCCCCCTCACTATAATCTCCCCCCAGCCCTATCTTTCTTTCTCTTTTATTTCCCATAATTCTCCACCTTCCCCCCAGCTCATTTCCCTCCAGCCTATCACCTCCCAGCTCTCTACTTCATCCCTCCCCCCAACTTCTTATCCCCCCTCGACCATCCCGTGTTACTTCACTCCTGATGAAGGGTTTCGTCCCGAAATGTCGTCACTACCTCCTCCTGTAGATGCTGAGTTCTGCCAGCATTTTGTGTTTTTTGTTTATCTCCAGCATCTGCAGATTGACTCGTGTTGAGTTGGGAGCAAAGTTGGCTTGGCCCTGGAAGACAGAGTCATGGTGGTGGAGCGGTGTCGTTCTGACAGGAGCTTTGTGACCAGTGGTGCTTTGCAAAGATCAGTGTTGGGACCTTTTTATCGGATCGGCAACTTTGGAGATAAAATGAATAATGTAGAATCCCCACTCAGTGGCCCCTTTATTAGATACACATCACACCAATGCAAATATCTAATCAGCCAGTCATGAGGCATAAAAGCATGCAGACGTGACCCAAACAACAGAACGGGGGAAGAAATGTGATTTAAGTGACTTTAACCATGGAATGCAACACACACAAAATGCTGGTGGAACACAGCAGGCCAGGCAGCATCTATAGGGAGAAGCGCTGTCCATGTTTCAGGCCGAGACCCTTCGTCAGGACTAACTGAAAGAAAAGATAGTAAGAGATTTGGACATAGGAGGGGGAGGGGGAAAGCTCTTGGCTTCACCCCACCCTCTCTGGTCTTCTCCTATCATTTCGGATTTCCCCCTCCCCGTCCTACTTTCAAATGTCTTACTACCTTTTATTTCAGTCTGTCCTGACGGAAGGTCTTGGCCCGAAATGTCGACTGTGCTTCCCCCTATAGCGGCTCCCTGGCCTGCTGCGTTCCACCAGCGTTTTGTGTGTGTTGCTTGAGTTTCCAGCATCTGCAGGTTTCCTGGTGTTTGCTTTTAACCATGGAATGGGGTTGATTGGTGGCGGTTTGAGTATCTCGGGGACTGCTGATCTCCCGGGATTTTCACGCACAGCTGTCTCCAGAGTTTGCAGAGAAGGTGCGAGAAATGAACCGACACCTCGAGTGACCGGCGGCTCGTTCGTGAGAGAGGTCAGAGGAGAACGGCCGGGCTGGTTCAAGCCGATAGTAACTCAGATATCCGCGGTGGTGTGTGGAAGAGCATCGGACCGTGAAGGGGATGGAGAACATACCTAATGAAGCGGCTACGAGATCTGGAGATTTGGCCAGGGAAATGGAAGATGGAGTTGTACCTGAGCACATGCAGGAAGAAGGGATTTACTTTAGATCGGCAGGGATATGGTGGACCAAAGGGCTTTTCCCTGTACCTGTTCCAACTACAGGATGAACCTTGGTGAACGCCCGGGTGACAGGGCTGAGAGAGTGGTGTCATCCTGGTTCAGATGTGATGCAATTTTGCAGTGTTTCGTAACTCTTGTCTCCAGAGCCGAAATCTAATTAGTTGCACATTGAATTCCGACATGTCCTATGCTCGAAAGAAGCATTCAAAAGAGAATGGGACCATGCACGGTTTATCATTTTTGTAAAGCCACCAGTCAATCTCTCTTACTGGCAGAGATCCAGTCCGGTGGCAAGAGCCAGGCGTACAACATGAGCAACCCAGTACTGAATAGTGTTTTCCTGCGAGCGACTTTGTGTAAAGATGCCGTGTCGGGTGCTAAAGTGTAGTCTGGTGTAAATTAAAGCAGTGTTTCTGCAGTCCAGTAGGGGCTCAGACTGCAACCACATTGTTTTAACTTGCAGAGGTGTGTGTAGTTTCAAAGCCCACAAACAAGGGACAGGGCCAGTGTCCACCACGGTGCCAATTTCAAGTAAACCCGTCTGTTTGCACGTGGCCCGTGTCCTTCCACATCCTGCGCGTTCAACTGTCCCGCGAAACGCCTCTTCAACGATTATGTTCTACTGTCTCCCCAGGGAAATGTCCCTTCAACATATCTATTCCACCGTCTCCCCGGGGAAACACCGGCTGGGATATATGTTGTACCTCTTACTAAAGACTGAAATTGCTGGCAGGTTAATGCTGTTATGTTGTTTAATAAGCTACTTTGTGAGATCAGGAGAAATGCTGAAGGTTGGTGCTTTAAAATCACGCAGTATCACGACATATGCCAGTGATATTAAACCTAGTTCTGAACTGAACCCGGATAATCTGCTGTCCAGTGTCTGAAATCCCATCGGCTAAGCTGTCGTCTCGCCGGGTGATGTTTTGCCTTTTTATAACCTGCGTGGTTACACTGCTCAGCAACATCTTAAAAACAGATGAATTAAAGTTGTTGTCATATTGTCAGGGAGCAGGCATTACCCCTCAACCGTGAGGCTTGTGAAACAGGGGGGAGAATCCCACTCGTCCTCACCACTGATCTGATTCCACAACCTATGGACTCACTTTCAAGGGCTCTTCAACTTCTGTAGGTACTGCCTGGCCTCCTGAGTTCTTCCAGCATTTTGTCAGGGTCTCAATATCTGCGTCTTGCCCTCGCCGCTCGGAGCGTTGACGACGACGAGTAGGGAAGTCACATTGCAGATGTGTGGAGCTCTGGTCAGGGAGGGTGCGGAGGCTGCAGAAGGGGATCGCCAGGGTGCTGCCTGGATTAGAGGGTGTGAGCGATAATCTGGGGTCGGACAGATTTGGGTTGTTTTCTCTGGAGCAACAGAGGCTGAGAGGAGATCTTGTAGAGGTTTGTAAGATTAGGAGATGGAGTTGACAGCATCTCTCTTCTCCCCTGGGTGGAAGTGCCCAGTGCCAGAGGGCAGAAGTTTAAGGTGAGCGGGAAGAAGCTTTGCAGAGATTTTGAGAGATAGATTTCTATGCACAGAGAGTGGTGATTGCCTGCAGTGGCGCTGGCTTTGAAAGGCTTTGAAAAGACACGAATATTCAGGAAGTGGAGCGATGTGCTGGCAGCAGAGTTTGGTTCAATTTGGCATCATTTCAAGCACAGGTGACTGGGGCCGAAAGGCCTGACCTGCGATGCGGAGGGGAATTGTGTTGCAGCCTGCCGTTGTGTGAATGAAGTCACTGGAGAGAAGTACTGGTAGCGATGAGGCAGCCTCTGTGTTCAACAAAACAAGGCTCTGCATAGAAGACTCTTTCACTTGGAAAAAGGTCTGCCTGTGCCCAACTCTACACAGCATTTTATACGTTAAAGGTCAAAGAAAATTCATGACAATTCCATATTGATAATGTTGCCTTGAACTGCAGGTAACAGTTTAAAATGGCTGGATCTTCCCACCATCACACCCAAAATAAAGTGTTAATCACTGTGGCAGTGGGGTGTAGACTATCGGTTAAATGCCTGTTTCCTGCTCCGACTGGTCTGCATTTTGAATTTAATCTTCAATGCATAGCCCAAACTGACTGCTAGTGGCCAAAGTCAGTCAACTTCATTGCTGCATGTGCTAAATCCAAAAAAAGTCACTCTTAACGCAGTCTCGGCCCAAAACCTCGTTTCCATAGATGCTGCCTGGCCTACTAAGTTCCTCCAGCATTTTGTGTGTGTGTATTGCTCCTACCCAGTCTATCAGTTCTAGCCCTCTTGTAATTGTGTATACCTTAAATCGTTACGAAAATGAACCTATATTGCAGCTTAGTATAATAGAAATTAAAATCCTAAATTTCTTATTCTGCTCAAGGTATACCACAGTTTAATGTTGCACAGCCAATTAAAGTGTTACTGGTGGTATATTGTATCAAAAGTTTAAAATACAACCTGGTATCACAACCTGAAGATGTCGAATAGCTGTGAAATGACATTTAAAAAGAATTATCACAGAGCCTGAGTCTTATCTCATTCGGCAGTCTGATCGAATGTGGTACGTTGGGTGGATGTAGATGTGCAAATCCGTTGCCTGATCTCATCTGGTGAGCGGTGAAACGTAGCCACAGGCTGAGACAGCAGTTCAGTACCTTGTCTCGAGCAGACTGGACCGCCCACCTTCTGCAACGCAATGCTGAGCGGCCGGGAGAAATTGGGTTTAAAGTTCAAAGTACTTCCACGTCTCCATATACAACCCTGAGATGCTTGCCGGCATACTCAATAAATCTACAGTAGAGTGATAGACATAACAGAATCAATGAAAGACTGCACCGACCTGGGCATTCAACTGGAGTGCAAAAGACAGCAAACTGTGAAAATACGAAAGAGAAAGAAAGAGTAATAAAAAATGGGCAATAAATACCAAGAACATGAGAAGAAGATAAGGTAGTTACGAAAGCTTATGGGGTGTTAGCTTTAATAAGTCGAGGGATAGAGTTTAAGAGTCGCGAGGTAATGATGCAGCTCTATAAAACCCTGGTTCGGCCACACTTGGAGTACTGTGTCCAGTTCTGGTCGCCTCACTATAGGAAGGATGTGGAAGCATTGGACAGACAGACTTATTTTGTTGATCCCGAGGGAAATTGGGTTTCGTTACAGCCGCACCAACCAAGATTAGTGAAGGAATATAGCAATATAAAACCATAAATAATTAAATAATAATGAGTTAATCATGCCAAGTGGAAATAAGTCCAGGACCAGCCTATTGCCTCAGGGTGTCTGACACTCCGAGGGAGGAGTTGTAAAGTTTGATGGCCACAGGCAGGAATGACTTCCTATGACGCTCAGTGTTACATCTTGGTGGAATGAGTCTCGGGCTGAATATACTCCTGTATCTAACCAGTACATTATGGAGTGGATGGGAGACATTGTCCAAGATGGCATGCAACTTGGACAGCATCCTCTTTTCAGACACCACCGTCAGAGAGTCCAGTTCCACCCCCACAATATCACTGGCCTTACGAATGAGTTTGTTGATTCTGTTGGTGTCTGCTACCCTCAGCCTGTTGCCCCAGCACACAACAGCAAACATGATAGCACTGGCCACCACAGACTCCTAGAACATCCTCAGCATCGTCCGGCAGATGTTAAAGGACCTCAGTCTCCTCAGGAAGTAGAGACGGCTCTGACCCTTCTTGTAGAACAGCCTCAGTGTTCTTTAACCAGTCCTGTTTATTGTCCATTCGTATCTCTGGGTATTTGTAATCCTCCACCATGTCCACACTGACCCCTTGGATGGAAACAGGAAGGGTACAGAGGAGATTTACCAGGATGCTGCCTGGTTTAGAGAGTATGGATTATGATCAGAGATTAAGGGAGCTAGGGCTTTACTCATTGGAGAGGAGGAGGATGAGAGGAGACATGATAGAGGTGTACAAGATATTAAGAGGAATAGACAGAGTGGACAGCCAGCGCCTCTTCCCCAGGGCACCACTGCTCAGTACAAGAGGACATGGCTTTAAGGTGAGGGGAGGGAAGTTCAAGGGGGATATCAGAGGAAGGTTTTTCACTCAGAGAGAGGTTGGTGCGTGGAATGCACTGCCTGAGTCAGTGGTGGAGGCGGATACACTAGTGAAGTTTAAGAGACTACTAGACAGGTATATGGAGGAATTTAAGGTGGAGGGTTATATGGGAGGCAGGGTTTGAGGGTTGGCACAACATTTTGGGCCGAAGGGCCTGTACTGTGCTGTACTATTCTATGTTCTAAGTGTCAGTAGGTTGTGGCCTCGGGAGAGTGCATGCTGGCGCGTTTTGGGAAGTTAAACCAGAGCAGGGCCCTACCAGAACAGTAGGACTCTGGGGAGTGCTGTACAGAGATACAGCCTTCCGCCCCAACAAACCATGCTGGCGTGTTTTGTGAAGTTAAACCAGGGCAGGGCCCTACCAGAACAGTAGGACTCTGGGGAGTGCTGTATTAGAGATACAGCCTTCCACCACAACAAACCATGCTGGCGCGTTTTGGGAAGTTAAAGCAGGGCAGGGCTCTACCAGAACAGTAGGACTCTGGGGAGTGCCATATGGAGATACAGCCTTCCACCCCAACAAACCATGCTGGCGTGTTTTGGGAAGTTAAACCAGGGCAGGGCTCTACCAGAACAGTAGGACTCTGGGGAGTGCTGTACAGAGATACAGCCTTCCGCCCCAACAAACCATGCTGGCCAGCAGCCCACTTATTTGACCTGAGCTTCATCATAATAATGCTGAGCCTTTATAAGACTAGTCAGCGTGCACTTGGAGTATTATCAAGTTATGGGCCCCTTATCTCAGAAAGGATGTGTTGTCATTGGAGAGATGGGTGGAGGGGCAGGTAGTGCTGAGGAAGCAATGCGATGGACACGGACAGATTGGAAGAATGGGTGGCAGGTGGAATACAGAGTTGGGAAATGTGCACTCAAACATTCTGGTGAAAGGATCAATAGTGCAGACTGTATTCTAAATGGGGAGAAGGGTCAAACACCGGAGGTGCAGAGGGACGAAGGAGACTCCCAGAAGGTTAACGTACAGGTTGAGTGTGGTACAGAAGGCAAGTGGAATGTTGGCATTTACCAAGTCAAGTCAAGACACTTTTTATTGTCATTTCGACCGTAACTGCTGGTGCAGTACACAGTAAAAATGAGACAACGTTTTTCAGGACCATGGTGTTACATAACACAGTACAAAAACTAGACTGAACTATGTAAAAAAACAACTCAGAAAAAAACTACACTAGACTACAGACCTACCCAGGACTGCATAAAGTGCACAAAACAGTGCAGGCATTACAATAAATAAACAGGACAATAGGGCAGTAAGGTGTCAGTCCAGGCTCTGGGTATTGAGGAGTCTGATAGCTTGGGGGAAGAAACTGTTACATAGTCTGGTCGTGAGAGCCCGAATGCTTCGGAGCCTTTTCCCAGACGGCAGGGGGGAGAAGAGTTTGTATGAGGGGTGCGTGGGGACCTTCATAATGCTGTTTGCTTTGCGGATGCGGTGTGTAGTGTAAACACTAAGTACACTGCAGATGCTGTGGTCAAATCAAAAGGTACAAAAATGCTGGATGAACTCAGCAGGTCAGGCAGCATCCGTTGAAAGAAGCAGTCAACATTTCGGGTTGAGACCCTTCGTCACGACTCATTTCGCCCTGATGAAGGGTCTCAACCCAAAACGTTGACTGCTTCTTTCAACAGATGCTGCTCGACCTGAGTTCATCCAGCTTTTTTGTAAATCAGCGTGTAGTGTGAATGTCCGTGATGGTGGGAAGAGAGACCCCGATGATCTTTTCAGCTGACCACCATCTGCTGCAGGGTCTTGCAATCTAAGACGGTGCAATTTCCGAACCGGGCAGTGATGCAGCTGCTCAGGATGCTCTCAGTACAACCCCTGTAGAATGTGATGAGGATGGGGGGTGGGAGATGGGCTTTCCTCAGCCTTCGCAGAAAGTAGAGACGCTGCTGGGCTTTATATCAAGGGGAATAGAATATAAAAGCAAGGAGATAGTGCTGAGTCTTTATAAGATACTAGTCAGAAGCACTTGGAGTATTGTCAACAGTTTTGGGCCCCATATCCCAGAAAGGATGTTTTGTCATTGGAGAGAGTCCAGAGGAGGTTCACGAGGATGATTCTGGGAGTGAAGGGGTTAACCTTTGAGGAGCGTTGGGCAGCTTTGGGCCTGAACTCACTGGAATTTAGAAAAATGCGGGAGGATCTCATTGAAACCCACTGAATGTTGAAAGGACCAGATATGGGGGATGTGGAGAGGATGTTTCCTATGGTGGGGGTATCCAGGGCTGGGGGGCACAGCCTCAAAATTAAGGGGCTACTCCTTGCAACAGAGGTGAGGAGGAATATTTTTTAGCCAGCAAGTAGCGAATCTGTGGGAGGCTCTGCCACAGACTCTGGAGGCCAAGTCCGTAGATATATTCTGTTTCCTAATCGGTCAGGGGGATATGGTGAGACGGCAGGTGTACGGGGGGGAGGGGGGGTTGAGTGGGATCTGGGATGTTGAAATGGCAGAGCAGACTCGATGGGCTGAATGGCCTAATTCTGCTCCTGTGTCTTCTGGTCTTCATCACGGGGCAATTTACAATGACCGATTAACCTACTAGCCGGGCCGTTGATTAGAGTGTGGGAGGAAACCGGAGCACCTGGAGGGAACCCACGCTCTCACGGGAGGGAGCATCCAAACCCCTTACAGAGAGCTGTAACAGGGTTGTGTTAACCGCGGCGCCCTCTGAGTGGAGGCCCAGGGGTAGGGGTACTTCACTGCCCCGAAAGTGGCAGCACAGGTGGACGGGCGACGAAGGTGTCTGGTGTTTAGGCCGCTGAGTACGGTAGAGCGGTAGGAGACCTTGCGGAGGGTGTTGTGTGCAGTCCTGCTCTCCGGGCGACAGGAAGGATATGATTAAACTGGAAAGCGGGCAGGAAGGATGTTGACGCACGGAAGCTGCTGGAATCGAGAGTCGCGCAGTCTTCCCCAGGCACTCAGCAGGCTGAGCAGAGGACGAGGAATCCTCCAGCCTCCCCCACAGATGCCGCTCGACCTGCCGTCCCTCCAGCAGGTTGAGTGTCAATCACGAGGAGAGGCTGTGGCTGGGCTGGGACTGTATCCCCTGGAGCTAAGGAGGCTGAGGGATCGTGCGATGGACGCGGGCCAGTGTGTGCGTGAGAAGGTTGGAGGTGGTGGTGGGTAGGTTGCCCACACACGGCGAGCTGACGAGGAGACAGCGTCCATGCCACGGGTTAGCAGGCCACAGGCAGGTCAATTCCCACCCCTGATGGTGCACATTACAGAGACTCTTGCTTTTCGTTCTCTAATCCGTCCCCGCCCTTTCTGACTCTTCCCCTGGAGGGGACCAAGCCCAGTGCCTGAGAAGCTCTGCAGCTGTGAAAAGAAAATCGTGACTGGAGCGTTACCCATTAACTCTCTCTGCACCCCACCCCACCGGACAGGTAGGGGCTGAGGCCTCAGTGCCACTCCCACGGAGAAAGTTCCCAGGATCGGGCCTGGTAAATCACTGGCACGGCATAGTACAGCATTTAAAAATCGTACTTGTGGCGGCCTTAAAGCAGAAGGTAGTAAAACTGTCGGGTGTGGGGGTGCGGGGAGAGAGCCTGTAACATTTAAACTAAAGCATTATCCTGTCTTTGGTTGTCTGCCGTATCCAGCGAGGACAGGTCCAGTGACGTGAGCAGCCATCACAAGCTGGGCTCATCCTCGGTTGCCCTTCGCCCTCCACCTTCCTCAAACCGCTGCGGAATCGCCTTCCTGCCGTCACATCTCACTGTCGATCTCTCCAGTGCAGTGGCTTCATTTCACCAGCGTACGCCGTGAAACTTGCTAACTTTACAGCAGCAGTACAAGGAAATACTTGATAGATAAATACAGAGAAAAAGAACTGAGTTACATCAGCAAACAAGGGGAAATCTGCAGGTGCTGGCAGTCCACGCAACACACACAAAAAGCTGGGGGAGCTGAGCAGGCCAGGCGGCGTCTACGGAAACGAGTACGGTCGACGTTTCAGGCCGTTTGCTGCCTGTCCTGCTGAGTCCCTCTAGCATTTTCTGTGTGCTGCTCGAGTTCCTTCACTTGTCTACGTCTATTCAATAGTAAATTTTAAATAAGTTGAGCAAAAACAGAAGCAATATATACTTTTTAAAAAGTGAGGTTTTGGGCAAGGGTTCAATGCTCATTTAGGAATCCGATAGCAGAGGGGAAGAAGCTGTTCCTGAATGGCTGTGAGTGTGCCTTCAGGCTTCTGTATAGTAGGGGAAATGAGGGCTATGGGAAAAAAATGCTGCCTGGCCTGCTGAGTTCCACCAGCTTGAATTTCCAGCATCGGCAGATTTCCTCCTGTTTGCTATGAGGAAAAGGCGCTAGGTGGAGATGAGGGCATGGCCAAATCAGCCATGGTCTTACTGAATGTCGAAACAGGCTCGACGGGCCAGACTCCTGCTCCTGTTTCTCACGTTCTGTACCTCCTTCCTGACGGTGACAGTGAGAAGAGGGCATGTCCTGGGTGGTGGGGGTCCTTAATGACGGACACTGAGGCACCGCTCCCTGACGATGTCTCGGATACTGCGGAGGTTGGTGCCCGTGATGGAGCCGACTAATCTTATAACTTTCTGCAACTTATTTCCATCCTTTGCACCCCCCCACCCACCAATACCAGACGGTGATGCTGCTCTCCATGTAGAAGTTTTCAAGTGTTTTCGGTGACAAATCAAAACTCCTCAAACTCCTAATAAAGTATAGCCACTGTCTTGCCTTCTTTAAGACTACATTAATGTGTTGGGACCAGGTTAGATCCTCAGAGATATTGACACCCAGGCACTTGAAGCTGCTCACTCTGACCCTTCTGTGAGGATTGGACATGCTAGGACAGGCATGACCCTATAAGGCCTGCTGAAGGCCCTCACCTGGTTCAGACTGACTGCCGAAACAGCTAATTTCATGAAGTACTGTAGGTCAGTGATTCTGACTCTGAAATTAATAATCTGAAGGATTTGTGGCAGGTAGATGTGGAAAGGTATTTGAACCTCACCACTGGTAAAACTGGTCTGAAGTCGCAATTCCGAGCCCGCCGGAACCCTTCTGCCTTCTGTTGAAGCCTGCTTTGAGAAGCGCGTGAAAAATGTGAAAGGGGGCAAATGAGGGTGAGTGGTGGGGCGGTTCCCTCTCGCTCCTGGGGTACTGAAAATCTCTCTTTGTTTCCCGGCGCACGGCCGACAGGAAGAAGAGAAAGCAGAGTAGAGAGCCAGCCGGAGGACCCGCTGCCCCGAGACAGGCCGTCTCCCCAATGTAGACGAGGAGGTCTGACACTTCCCTGGGTCGGCTCGGAAACCGACGGACAGAAACTGATCGAGTTCAAAGGAAGAACTGGGCAGACGGACCTGCGGAGGGGCTTGGGCACACTGCCTTTACTTCCCGCGGCAGCCAGAGGTGCGGGGCCTGTCGGGGGCCCCCAGCTTCCCGTAGGAGGTGGTCTCAGCACTCGTTTGGCACCCAGCTCAGAGGCCTGCACCCTCCGAGAGGGGCTCCCCTTGCCCCACCCCCCCCACCCCTGCTTGATGGATGTTGGCTGATTGGTCTCGAGAGGAATACAGACGAAGCTAATCGGCAAAGAGGACAGAGGTGGGGGGGGGGGCGCGGGGGTGCACAGTGACGCTGTCTACCCTACTCCACTGAGGCGTCCCACCCCAAACCAGGAGTGAGTGAGCTCCACAGCTGCCTCCGCGCCTGGATCTCCGCCTGCGGACCGCCGAGAGGATTCATCAAGTGGTGTTAAAACGGTTTTACTCTCCACGGCCAGCAATTTTCCTCACCAGATCCCTGATATCTTTCTCCCACGTTCCCCCTTCCCGGTTCCTTTTCCAAAAAAAAACCCTCCTTTTGCTCATTTGAGTTAACTCATCCCCACCCTCCTGCCCAAAGCTCACTGCCACCTCTGCAGTTCCCGGTCCGGATCTGAGAGCCGCTGATGTAAATAGCCCGTGTAATAACCTACACTTCGATTCCACCCCGCTCAGGCCCCGCAGACTACTTAATCACCTCGGGTTTGACCGCGTCCTATCCAGGACAGCTGAGCCGAGATCAATCGTACAATTTCCACCACTCTTTCTCCCTCCCGCTTATCGAAACGGAACAGGGTCCTGCTCCAAACCCAGCAGCTGTCCGTCTTGGGGACACCCTCCTTCGTTGCATCTCCTTCTCTCTCTGCCCCCGCCTTTGGAGGCCTTGACGCCGCTCCCCGCCCCATCACACCTCCCCTCTCACCCAGGAGCGACTCTTCCCTCCCTCCCTTCCCTCCTCCCCACCCCCCCGTTTCCCGCCTGCACTGGGACCCTGCTATGCTGCTGAGGGAGCCGGGAGCCAGAGCAATATGCCATCGGGAACGGAGGGGAGCTTCAAACCCAGCAAGTACATCCCGGTGTCGGCCGCCGCCACCTTCCTCGTGGGCTCCACGTCTCTCTTCTTCGTCTTCCCGTGAGTACAGCCTGCTTCTTCTTCCCGGCCCGGTTGTGGAGGGGGGTGGACGGTGTCGTGCTGCGGAGCAGTTCGTCAGCGCTGGTAGTGACACAAGTGTCTGATCGGCCAATCGTGTGGCAGCAGCTCGGTGCAGAAAAGCCCGCAGGCACGGGTGAGAGGTTCAGTGGTCAAAGATCAGAACGGGGACTTTGTTCCGTGCCAGGCAGGGTGGTTCGGGCATCTGAGAAACTGCTGTTCCCCCGGGATAGTCACACATACAACAGAGCATAGTGACAAACATCCAGCGAGCGGCCATAGTAACTCAACCAACCACACGTTACCATTCAGAATTGGCTTGCCTGCTGAAAGCAGAGGGTCATAGTGGAGGGAGTACATTCGGATTGGAGGGTTGTGACTGGTGGTGTCCCATAAGGATCTGTTCTGGGACCTCTATTTCTCGTGACTTTGTTATTAACAACCTGGATGTAGGGGTAAAAGGGTGAGTTGGCAAGTTTGCAGACGGCACAAAGGTTGGTGGTGATGTAGATAGTGTAGAGGATTGTCGAAGGTTGCACAGAGACATTGATGGGATGCTGAAGTGGGCTGAGAAGTGGCAGATGCAGTTCAACCCGGAGAAGTGTGAGGTGGTACACTTTGGAAGGACAAACTCCAAGGCAGAGTACAAAGTAAATGGCAGGATACTTGGTAGTGTGGAGGAGCAGAGAGAGCTGGGGGTACGTGTCCACAGATCCCTGAAAGTTGCCTCACAGGTAGATAGGGTAGTTAAGAAATCTTATGGGGTGTTAGCTTTCATAAGTCGAGGGATAGAGTTTAAGAGTCGCGAGGTAATGATGCAGCTCTATAAAACTCTGGTTCGGCCACACTTGGAGTACTGTGTCCAGTTCTGGTCGCCTCACTATAGGAAGGATGTGGAAGCATTGGAAAGGGTACTGAGGAGATTTACCAGGATTTTGCCTGGTTTAGAGAGTGTGGATTATGATCAGAGATTAAGGGAGCCAGGGCTTTACTCATTGGAGAGGAGGAGGATGAGAGGAGACATGATAGAGGTGTACAAGATATTAAGAGGAATAGATAGAGTGGACAGCCAGCGCCTCTTCCCCAGGGCACCACTGCTCAGTACAAGAGGACATGGCTTTAAGGTACGGGGAGGGAAGTTCAAGGGGGATATTAGAGGAAGGTTTTTCGCTCAGAGAGTGGTTGGTGCGTGGAATGCACTGCCTGAGTCAGTAGTGGAGGCAGATACACGAGTGAAGTTTAAGAGACTACTAGACAGGTATATGGAGGAATTTAAGGTTGGGGGTTATATGAGAGGCAGGGTTTAAGGGTCAGCACAACATTATGGGCTGAAGGGCCTGTACTGTGCTGTACTATTCTATGTTACAACAGCGGTGCGCAGAAGAGCTTCTCTGAAAGCAGAGCGATAATGTCGGTGATATCGACAGGCCAGAGCAGCAGGAGACCACAGACATACACTCAGCGGCCACTCCATTAGGTACAGGAGGTGTCTGATAAAGTGGCCACGGAGTGTGCCGAAACCTCCTGCAGCATCGGTCTCCCCCTCCCCTCCTACACTCCACTTTCCTTCACCCGTCTCTGTACGGGCCCAGATTAGGGAACAGTGTGAGTGAGCTGGAGAGGGGGACATGAGGAATTAATGAGCATGAAACAGCCCACCATGTGCTGATGCCCAGTGAATCTAATTCCTCCTGCCGGCACAGCGTCCAGTCCCCTCCATTCTCCGCACATCAGAGCACCTCCACTACCGTCCCTGCAGTGCGCCGAGTTTTATTGGAGTACCCGGGGCTTTATCGAACTGTAACGTTGAGCTCAATCCCCTGACTAATGCAGTCAACGCCCTCTTAACGACCCTGTCAACCTGTGCGGCCACTCTGAGGGATCTATGGACATGGACCCCAGCGTCCCTCTCTTCCTCCACACTGACCTTCGAAGGTGAATCACTCCACACTTTTCTGGTTGAACTCCATGTGCGAGTCTCTTCAATGTCCCCCGTGTCAGTCTCAACCACCCCTCTGGCAGTGCGTTCTCGACATGACCCGCTCTTTGTTTAAAGAGAAAACCCACCTCTGACACCTCCCCTCACCTTACGCAAGATGTTGACTGATGTTGGTCGTTGCAGCTTTGTGTCGTCTCTATCTTTGCTTTTCATAATCTCATACCAAGTCTACGTGTCAGTACTTAGAAGTAACACAGAAAGCAGAATAAGGTGTCACAGCTAGAAAGGGCAGTGCAAAGTTTTAATGGGGTAGGTCACGCGGCCAAGAGCTGCCACCTTATCGTAGAAGGGGACCAATCAATAGTCATATAACAAAGAGCGTTTACAAGGATGCTGCCTGGACTTGAGGTCGCAGTTACAAGGAGAAGTTGAACAAGTTAGGACTTCATTCCCTGGAGTGTGGGAGAATGAGAGGAGATATGATAGAGGCATACAAAATTATGAGGACAGATAGGGTCAGTTCAATCAGGCTTTTCCCACTAAGCAGCTTACACAAAATGTAGAGACCCTTTTTCAGGACCGGGAAGGAAGGGGAACGAGCTGTTTGAGGCAGAGACCCATCTTCAGGACCGGGAAGGAAGGGGAACGAGCTGTTTGAGGCAGAGACCCTTCTTCAGGACCGGGAAGGAAGGGGAACGAGCTGTTTGAGGCAGAGACCCTTCTTCAGGACCGGGAAGGAAGGGGAACGAGCTGTTTGAGGCAGAGACCCTTTTTCAGGACCGGGAAGGAAGGGGAACGAGCTGTTTGAGGCAGAGACCCTTTTTCAGGACCGGGAAGGAAGGGGAACGAGCTGTTTGAGGCAGAGACCCTTTTTCAGGACCGGGAAGGAAGGGGAACGAGCTGTTTGAGGCAGACCCTTCTTCAGGACCGGGAAGGAAGGGGAACGAGCTGTTTGAGGCAGAGACCCATCTTCAGGACCGGGAAGGAAGGGGAACGAGCTGTTTGAGGCAGAGACCCATCTTCAGGACCGGGAGGGAAGGGGAGAAACATTTCCAGTGAGGTTGAGTGAGGAGAGAGCTAGAGGTCATGGGGTAATGGGTGAGAGGTTGAAATGTTGAAGGGAGATGGCCTTCATTCAGAAGGTGGTGAGAGTGTGGAACAAGCTGCCGGCTGAAGTGGTGGGTGTGGGTTGAAATTCAACGTTGAAGCGAAGTTTGGATGAGTACGTGGATGGGAGGGGTTGGTCCGGGAGCAGATCGACGGGACTGAGCACACGAACAGTTTGGCAAGGAGCAGAAGGCCTGAATGCCAGTTGTTGAGGTATAAGATCGGTTTCAGTGGGATCGCCGCTCTCCTCGAGCCCCAGGGTACGTGCTTTCAGCATTTTGTATCCCCGCCCAACTAGAGAGGGGAGAAGTGAGGAAGAGGGTCCTGGATTACGTTGGCTTCTTTGTCTGGAAATCAGTGCACAACACAGAGGTGGGGTCAGGGATTCAGAAAATGTTACTGACCTGCAAGGCATAAAAAATTACTACAAGTTACGATGAATGTAAGGAATAGTGAGGTCGTGCTGGTGGGTTCAAGGAGAGACCTCTTCCTGAATTGCTGAGTGTGAGTCTTCAGGCTCGCTGCCTCCTCCCTGATGGTAACAACATCCCGGATGGAGCATGTCCACAGTTCCTCGCCTCCCGGGAGAGGCCGAGTTCCTCCTGCAGTTCACAGCAGTGACGGAGAAGATCAGGGCCGCCAACAGAGAGATCGGTCCACCCTCTGGGCAGACGGGAGGTGGCACGTGTGCTAACGCAGAACCTGTTGGTTCTGTGGCTGATGTGAGAGGTTACAGAGATCAGCGGGATGGCAGGGGTGGGGAGCTAACAGGCACGTGGAGGATATAAGCGAATTACACACGAGGGTTGAGATGGAAGGGTGTTGGGGAGGGAGGGGGTGACGGAGACGGGGAGGGGTGTTGGGGAGGGAGGGGGTGACGGAGACGGGGAGGGGTGTAGGGGAGGGAGGGGGAGCGGGGATGGGTGTAGGAGAGGGAGGGGGTGACAGAGACAGGGAGGTGTAGGGGAGGGAGGGGGTGACGGAGACGGGGATGGGTGTAGGGGAGGGAGGGGTGACGGAGACGGGGGGTGTAGGGGAGGGAGGGGATGACGGAGACGGGGAGGGGTGTAGGGGAGGGAGGGGGTGACGGAGACAGGGGGGTGTAGGGGAGGGAGCGGGTGACGGAGACAGGGAGGTGTGTGGGGGAGTGAGGGGGTGACGCAGGCGGGGGGTGTAGGGGAGGGAGGGGGTGATGGAGACGTGGGGGTGTAGGGGAGGGAGGGGGTGACGGAGACGGGGGGTGTAGGGGAGGGAGCGGGTGACGGAGACAGGGAGGTGTGTGGGGGAGGGAGGGGGTGACGGAGACGGGGAGGGAGGGGTGACGGAGACGTGGGGTGTGGGGGAGGGAGGGGGTGACGGAGACGTGGGGTGTGGGGGAGGGAGGGGGTGACGGAGACGTGGGGTGTGGGGGAGGGAGGGGGTGACGGAGACGGGGAGGAGTGTTAGGGAGGGAGGGGGTGACGGAGACGGGGAGGGGTGTAGGGGAGGGAGGGGGGTGACGGAGACAGGGAGGAGTGTGGGTAAGGGAGGGGGTGACGGAGACGGGGAGGGGTGTGGGGGAGAGAGGGGGTGACGGAGACGGGGAGGGGTGTGGGGGAGGGAGCGGGTGACGGAGACGGGGAGGGGTGTAGGGGAGGGAGGGGGTGATGGAGACGGGGAGGGGTGTGGGGGAGGGAGGGGGTGACGTAGACGGGGAGGAGTGTGGGTGAGGGAGGGGTGATGGAGACGTGGGGGTGTAGGGGAGGGAGGGGGTGACTGAGATGGGGAGGGAGGGAGGGGAGTGAGGGGGTGATGGAGACGGGGAGGGGTGACGGAGACGGGGAGGGGTGTAGGGGAGGGAGGGGGTGACGGAGACGGGGAGGGGTGTGGGGGAGGGAGCGGGTGACGGAGACGGGGAGGGGTGTGGGGGAGGGAGCGGGTGACGGAGACGGGGAGGGGTGTGGGGGAGGGAGGGGTGACGTAGACGGGGAGGAGTGTGGGTGAGGGAGGGGTGATGGAGACGTGGGGGTGTAGGGGAGGGAGGGGGTGACTGAGACAGGGAGGAAGGGGAGGGAGGGGGTGATGGAGACGGGGAGGGGTGTAGGGGAGGGAGGGGGTGACTGAGACGGGGAGGGAGGGAGGGCTGTAGGGGAGGGAAGAGGTGACAGACACAGGGAGAGAGGAGGTGTGGGAATACTCCTGGTGTGACACTCAGTACCGGGAACCATGCACAGTAAAAGTCCCAGTGTGACATACAGAAACGAGAAGCCTACTGGTCTCCTGCTGTTGCGTGCAGAGAGCAAACAGTTCCTGGTGTTAAAAAACGGTGCGATGCTTGGTAGCTCCAGCTAATCATCTTGTCTTCTCAGTGTGAAGCACACATCTGCCCAACACCTCATAAATCCATCACTACCCTGCTCTTGGCAGTCGAATGCAGACAAAGATGGAACAAAATGTTCGATTCCCACTGTTCGTCCTCCTGTTGGCTGTCCTTGCTGTTGTTTTGTGCTCGTCGAGATCAGCACTGAACTCCTCAGGGAGCAGGAAGCTTTCCATTCAGAGCTGCTGCCTGCTTGTTCAAGCGATCGGTGTAGTCTGGGTTAGCTCTCTCTGACGATTTCACCCTCACTTTATCCCCAGTTCTAGACACAGTGTGGAGCTCCCTCTACATCACCCCCACAGTGTCCCCCCACTTTATCCCCAGTGTGGGCACCGAGCGCTCCCGGGTCACGGGTCAGACACGGTGTGGAGCTCCCTCTACATCACCCCCACAGTGTCCCCCCACTTTATCCCCAATGTGGGCACCGAGCGCTGCCGGCTCACGGGTCAGACACGGTGTGGAGCTCCCTCTACGTCACCCCCACAGTGTGTCCCCCCACTTTATCCCCAGTGTGGGCACCGAGCACTCCCGGGACACGGGTCAGACATGGTGTGGAGCTCCCTCTACGTCACCCCCACAGTGTGTCCCCCCACTTTATCCCCAGTGTGGACACCGAACGCTCCCGGGTCACGGGTCAGACACGGTGTGGAGCTCCCTCTACATCACCCCCATAGTCTGTCCCCACACTTTATCCCCAGTGTGTCCCCCGCACTTTATCCCCAGTGTGTCCCCCCACTTTATCCCCAGCGCTCCCGGGACACGGGTCAGACACGGTGTGGAGCTCCCTCTTTATCCCCAGTGTCCCCCCCGCACTTTATCCCCAGTGTGTCCCCCCACTTTATCCCCAGCGCTCCCGGGACACAGGTCAGACATGGTGTGGAGCTCCCTCTACATCACCCCCACAGTGTCCCCCCCACTTTATCCCCAGTGTGGACACCGAGCACTCCCGGGACACGGGTCAGACACGGTGCGGAGCTCCCTCTACATCACCCCCACAGTGTGTCCCCCCCACTTTATCCCCAGTGTGGGTACCGAGCACTCCCGGGACACGGGTCAGACACGGTGTGGAGCTCCCTCTACTTCACCCCCACAGTGTGTCCCCCCACTTTATCCCCAGTGTGGACACCGAGCGCTCCTGGGACACGGGTCAGACACGGTGTGGAGCTCCCTCTACATCACCCCCACAGTGTGTCCCCCACTTTATCCCCAGTGTGGACACCGAGTGCTCCAGGGACACGGGTCAGACACGGTGTGGAGCTCCCTCTACATCACCCCCACAGTGTCCCCCCCCCCCCCACTTTATCCCCAGAGTGGACGCCGAGCGCTTCCGGGACACGGGTCAGACATGGTGTGGAGCTCCCTCTACATCACCCCCACAGTGTGTCCCCCCACTTTGTCTCCAGTGTGGGCACCGAGCGCTCCCGGGACACGGGTCAGACACGGTGTGAAGCTCCCTCTACATCACCCCCACAGTGTGTCCCCCCACTTTATTCCCAGTGTGGGCACCGAGTGCTCCCGGGACACGGGTCAGACACGGTGTGGAGCTCCCTCTACATCACCCCCACAGTGTCCCCCCACTTTATCCCCAGTGTGGGCACCGAGTGCTCCCGGGACACGGGTCAGACACGGTGTGGAGCTCCCTCTACATCACCCCCACAGTGTATCCCCCCACTTTATCCCCAGTGTGTCCCCCGCACTTTATCCCCAGTGTGTCCCCCCACTTTATCCCCAGCGCTCCCGGGACACGGGTCAGACACGGTGTGGAGCTCCCTCTTTATCCCCAGTGTCCCCCCCGCACTTTATCCCCAGTGTGTCCCCCCACTTTATCCCCAGCGCTCCCGGGACACAGGTCAGACACGGTGTGGAGCTCCCTCTACATCACCCCCACAGTGTCCCCCCCACTTTATCCCCAGTGTGGACACCGAGCACTCCCGGGACACGGGTCAGACACGGTGCGGAGCTCCCTCTACATCACCCCCACAGTGTGTCCCCCCCACTTTATCCCCAGTGTGGGTACCGAGCACTCCCGGGACACGGGTCAGACACGGTGTGGAGCTCCCTCTACTTCACCCCCACAGTGTGTCCCCCCACTTTATCCCCAGTGTGGACACCGAGCGCTCCTGGGACACGGGTCAGACACGGTGTGGAGCTCCCTCTACATCACCCCCACAGTGTGTCCCCCCCCTTTATCCCCAATGTGGGCACCGAGCGCTCCCGGGACACGGGTCAGACACGGTGTGGAGCTCCCTCTACATCACCCCCACAGTGTGTCCCCCCACTTTATCCCCAGTGTGGGCACCGAGCGCTCCCGGGACACGGGTCAGACACGGTGTGGAGCTCCCTCTACATCACCCCCACAGTGTGTCCCCCCACTTTATCCCCAGTGTGGGCACCGAGTGCTCCCGGGACACGGGTCAGACACGGTGTGGAGCTCCCTCTACATCACCCCCACAGTGTCCCCCCACTTTATCCCCAGTGTGGACACCGAGCGCTCCTGGGACACGGGTCAGACACGGTGTGGAGCTCCCTCTACATCACCCCCACAGTGTGTCCCCCAACTTTATCCCCAGTGTGGGCACCGAGTGCTCCCGGGTCACGGACCAGACACGGTGTGGAGCTCCCTCTACATCACCCCCACAGTGTGTCCCCCACTTTATCCCCAGTGTCCCCCCCGCACTTTATCCCCAGTGTGTCCCCCCACTTTATCCCCAGCGCTCCCGGGACACAGGTCAGACACGGTGTGGAGCTCCCTCTACATCACCCCCACAGTGTCCCCCCCACTTTATCCCCAGTGTGGACACCGAGCACTCCCGGGACACGGGTCAGACACGGTGCGGAGCTCCCTCTACATCACCCACACAGTGTGTCCCCCCCACTTTATCCCCAGTGTGGGTACCGAGCACTCCCGGGACACGGGTCAGACACGGTGTGGAGCTCCCTCTACTTCACCCCCACAGTGTGTCCCCCCACTTTATCCCCAGTGTGGACACCGAGCGCTCCTGGGACACGGGTCAGACACGGTGTGGAGCTCCCTCTACATCACCCCCACAGTGTGTCCCCCCCCTTTATCCCCAATGTGGGCACCGAGCGCTCCCGGGACACGGGTCAGACACGGTGTGGAGCTCCCTCTACATCACCCCCACAGTGTGTCCCCCCACTTTATCCCCAGTGTGGGCACCGAGCGCTCCCGGGACACGGGTCAGACACGGTGTGGAGCTCCCTCTACATCACCCCCACAGTGTGTCCCCCCACTTTATCCCCAGTGTGGGCACCGAGTGCTCCCGGGACACGGGTCAGACACGGTGTGGAGCTCCCTCTACATCACCCCCACAGTGTCCCCCCACTTTATCCCCAGTGTGGACACCGAGCGCTCCTGGGACACGGGTCAGACACGGTGTGGAGCTCCCTCTACATCACCCCCACAGTGTGTCCCCCAACTTTATCCCCAGTGTGGGCACCGAGTGCTCCCGGGACACGGGTCAGACACGGTGTGGAGCTCCCTCTACATGACCACCACAGTGTGTCCCCCCTCTTTATCCCCAGTGTGGGCACCGAGTGCTCCCGGGACACGGGTCAGACACGGTGTGGAGCTCCCTCTACATCACCCCCACAGTGTGTCCCCCACTTTATCCCCAGTGTGGGCACCGAGCGCTCCCGGCTCACGGGTCAGACACGGTGTGGAGCTCCCTCTACGTCACCCCCACAGTGTGTCCCCCCACTTTATCCCCAGTGTGGGCACCGAGCACTCCCGGGACACGGGTCAGACATGGTGTGGAGCTCCCTCTACATCACCCCCACAGTGTGTCCCCCACTTTATCCCCAGTGTGGGCACCGAGCGCTCCCGGGTCACGGACCAGACACGGTGTGGAGCTCCCTCTACATCACCCCCACAGTGTGTCCCCCACTTTATCCCCAGTGTGGACACCGAGTGCTCCCGGGACACGAGTCAGACACGGTGTGGAGCTCCCTCTACATCACCCCCACAGTGTGTCCCGCACTTTATCCCCAGTGTGGACACCGAGTGCTCCCGGGACACGGGTCAGACATGGTGTGGAGCTCCCTCTACATCACCCCCACAGTGTCCCCCCACTTTATCCCCAATGTGGGCACCGAGCGCTCCCGGCTCACGGGTCAGACACGGTGTGGAGCACCCTCTACGTCACCCCCACAGTGTGTCCCCCCACTTTATCCCCAGTGTGGACACCGAACGCTCCCGGGTCACGGGTCAGACACGGTGTGGAGCTCCCTCTACATCACCCCCACAGTCTGTCCCCACACTTTATCCCCAGTGTGGGCACCGAGTGCTCCAGGGACACGGGTCAGACACTGTGTGGAGCTCCCTCTACATCACCCCCACAGTGTGTCCCCCCACTTTATCCCCAGTTTGGACACCGAGCGCTCCCGGGACACGGGTCAGACACGGTGTGGAGCTCCCTCTACATCACCCCCACAGTGTGTCCCCCCACTTTATCCCCAGTGTGGACACCGAGCGCTCCCGGGACACGGGTCAGACACGGTGTGGAGCTCCCTCTACATCACCCCCACAGTGTGTCCCCCCACTTTACCCCAGTGTGGACACCGAGCGCTCCCGGGACACGGGTCAGACACGGTGTGGATCTCACTCTACATCACCCCCACAGTGTGTCCCCCCACTTTATCCCCAGTGTGGGCACCGAGCGCTCCCGGGACACGGGTCAGACACGGTGTGGAGCTCCCTCTACATCACCCCCACAGTGTCTCCCCCATCTTTATCCCCAGTGTGGACACCGAGCGCTCCCGGGACACGGGTGAGACACGTTGTGGAGCTCCCTCTACATCACCCCCACAGTGTGTCCCCCCACTTTATCCCCAGTGTGGGCACCGAGCGCTCCCGGGACACGGGTCAGACACGGTGTGGAGCTCCCTCTACATCACCCCCACAGTGTGTCCCCCCACTTTATCCCCAGTGTGGGCACCGAGCGCTCCCGGGTCACGGACCAGACACGGTGTGGAGCTCCCTCTACATCACCCCCACAGTGTGTCCCCCACTTTATCCCCAGTGTGGACACCGAGTGCTCCCGGGACACGAGTCAGACACGGTGTGGAGCTCCCTCTACATCACCCCCACAGTGTGTCCCGCACTTTATCCCCAGTGTGGACACCGAGTGCTCCCGGGACACGGGTCAGACATGGTGTGGAGCTCCCTCTACATCACCCCCACAGTGTCCCCCCACTTTATCCCCAATGTGGGCACCGAGCGCTCCCGGCTCACGGGTCAGACACGGTGTGGAGCACCCTCTACGTCACCCCCACAGTGTGTCCCCCCACTTTATCCCCAGTGTGGACACCGAACGCTCCCGGGTCACGGGTCAGACACGGTGTGGAGCTCCCTCTACATCACCCCCACAGTCTGTCCCCACACTTTATCCCCAGTGTGGGCACCGAGTGCTCCAGGGACACGGGTCAGACACTGTGTGGAGCTCCCTCTACATCACCCCCACAGTGTGTCCCCCCACTTTATCCCCAGTTTGGACACCGAGCGCTCCCGGGACACGGGTCAGACACGGTGTGGAGCTCCCTCTACATCACCCCCACAGTGTGTCCCCCCACTTTATCCCCAGTGTGGACACCGAGCGCTCCCGGGACACGGGTCAGACACGGTGTGGAGCTCCCTCTACATCACCCCCACAGTGTGTCCCCCCACTTTACCCCAGTGTGGACACCGAGCGCTCCCGGGACACGGGTCAGACACGGTGTGGATCTCACTCTACATCACCCCCACAGTGTGTCCCCCCACTTTATCCCCAGTGTGGGCACCGAGCGCTCCCGGGACACGGGTCAGACACGGTGTGGAGCTCCCTCTACATCACCCCCACAGTGTCTCCCCCATCTTTATCCCCAGTGTGGACACCGAGCGCTCCCGGGACACGGGTGAGACACGTTGTGGAGCTCCCTCTACATCACCCCCACAGTGTGTCCCCCCACTTTATCCCCAGTGTGGGCACCGAGCGCTCCCGGGACACGGGTCAGACACGGTGTGGAGCTCCCTCTACATCACCCCCACAGTGTGTCCCCCCACTTTATCCCCAGTGTGGGCACCGAGTGCTCCCGGGACACGGGTCAGACACGGTGTGGAGCTCCCTCTACATCACCCCCACAGTGTCCCCCCACTTTATCCCCAGTGTGGACACCGAGCGCTCCTGGGACACGGGTCAGACACGGTGTGGAGCTCCCTCTACATCACCCCCACAGTGTGTCCCCCAACTTTATCCCCAGTGTGGGCACCGAGCGCTCCCGGGTCACGGACCAGACACGGTGTGGAGCTCCCTCTACATCACCCCCACAGTGTGTCCCCCACTTTATCCCCAGTGTCCCCCCCGCACTTTATCCCCAGTGTGTCCCCCCACTTTATCCCCAGCGCTCCCGGGACACAGGTCAGACACGGTGTGGAGCTCCCTCTACATCACCCCCACAGTGTCCCCCCCACTTTATCCCCAGTGTGGACACCGAGCACTCCCGGGACACGGGTCAGACACGGTGCGGAGCTCCCTCTACATCACCCCCACAGTGTGTCCCCCCCACTTTATCCCCAGTGTGGGTACCGAGCACTCCCGGGACACGGGTCAGACACGGTGTGGAGCTCCCTCTACTTCACCCCCACAGTGTGTCCCCCCACTTTATCCCCAGTGTGGACACCGAGCGCTCCTGGGACACGGGTCAGACACGGTGTGGAGCTCCCTCTACATCACCCCCACAGTGTGTCCCCCCCCTTTATCCCCAATGTGGGCACCGAGCGCTCCCGGGACACGGGTCAGACACGGTGTGGAGCTCCCTCTACATCACCCCCACAGTGTGTCCCCCCACTTTATCCCCAGTGTGGGCACCGAGCGCTCCCGGGACACGGGTCAGACACGGTGTGGAGCTCCCTCTACATCACCCCCACAGTGTGTCCCCCCACTTTATCCCCAGTGTGGGCACCGAGTGCTCCCGGGACACGGGTCAGACACGGTGTGGAGCTCCCTCTACATCACCCCCACAGTGTCCCCCCACTTTATCCCCAGTGTGGACACCGAGCGCTCCTGGGACACGGGTCAGACACGGTGTGGAGCTCCCTCTACATCACCCCCACAGTGTGTCCCCCAACTTTATCCCCAGTGTGGGCACCGAGTGCTCCCGGGACACGGGTCAGACACGGTGTGGAGCTCCCTCTACATGACCACCACAGTGTGTCCCCCCTCTTTATCCCCAGTGTGGGCACCGAGTGCTCCCGGGACACGGGTCAGACACGGTGTGGAGCTCCCTCTACATCACCCCCACAGTGTGTCCCCCACTTTATCCCCAGTGTGGGCACCGAGCGCTCCCGGCTCACGGGTCAGACATGGTGTGGAGCTCCCTCTACGTCACCCCCACAGTGTGTCCCCCCACTTTATCCCCAGTGTGGACACCGAACGCTCCCGGGTCACGGGTCAGACACGGTGTGGAGCTCCCTCTACATCACCCCCACAGTCTGTCCCCACACTTTATCCCCAGTGTGGGCACCGAGTGCTCCAGGGACACGGGTCAGACACTGTGTGGAGCTCCCTCTACATCACCCCCACAGTGTGTCCCCCCACTTTATCCCCAGTTTGGACACCGAGCGCTCCCGGGACACGGGTCAGACACGGTGTGGAGCTCCCTCTACATCACCCCCACAGTGTGTCCCCCCACTTTATCCCCAGTGTGGACACCGAGCGCTCCCGGGACACGGGTCAGACACGGTGTGGAGCTCCCTCTACATCACCCCCACAGTGTGTCCCCCCACTTTACCCCAGTGTGGACACCGAGCGCTCCCGGGACACGGGTCAGACACGGTGTGGATCTCCCTCTACATCACCCCCACAGTGTGTCCCCCCACTTTATCCCCAGTGTGGGCACCGAGCGCTCCCGGGACACGGGTCAGACACGGTGTGGAGCTCCCTCTACATCACCCCCACAGTGTCTCCCCCATCTTTATCCCCAGTGTGGACACCGAGCGCTCCCGGGACACGGGTGAGACACGTTGTGGAGCTCCCTCTACATCACCCCCACAGTGTGTCCCCCCACTTTATCCCCAGTGTGGGCACCGAGCGCTCCCGGGACACGGGTCAGACACGGTGTGGAGCTCCCTCTACATCACCCCCACAGTGTGTCCCCCCACTTTATCCCCAGTGTGGGCACCGAGTGCTCCCGGGACACGGGTCAGACACGGTGTGGAGCTCCCTCTACATCACCCCCACAGTGTCCCCCCACTTTATCCCCAGTGTGGACACCGAGCGCTCCTGGGACACGGGTCAGACACGGTGTGGAGCTCCCTCTACATCACCCCCACAGTGTGTCCCCCAACTTTATCCCCAGTGTGGGCACCGAGCGCTCCCGGGTCACGGACCAGACACGGTGTGGAGCTCCCTCTACATCACCCCCACAGTGTGTCCCCCACTTTATCCCCAGTGTCCCCCCCGCACTTTATCCCCAGTGTGTCCCCCCACTTTATCCCCAGCGCTCCCGGGACACAGGTCAGACACGGTGTGGAGCTCCCTCTACATCACCCCCACAGTGTCCCCCCCACTTTATCCCCAGTGTGGACACCGAGCACTCCCGGGACACGGGTCAGACACGGTGCGGAGCTCCCTCTACATCACCCCCACAGTGTGTCCCCCCCACTTTATCCCCAGTGTGGGTACCGAGCACTCCCGGGACACGGGTCAGACACGGTGTGGAGCTCCCTCTACTTCACCCCCACAGTGTGTCCCCCCACTTTATCCCCAGTGTGGACACCGAGCGCTCCTGGGACACGGGTCAGACACGGTGTGGAGCTCCCTCTACATCACCCCCACAGTGTGTCCCCCCCCTTTATCCCCAATGTGGGCACCGAGCGCTCCCGGGACACGGGTCAGACACGGTGTGGAGCTCCCTCTACATCACCCCCACAGTGTGTCCCCCCACTTTATCCCCAGTGTGGGCACCGAGCGCTCCCGGGACACGGGTCAGACACGGTGTGGAGCTCCCTCTACATCACCCCCACAGTGTGTCCCCCCACTTTATCCCCAGTGTGGGCACCGAGTGCTCCCGGGACACGGGTCAGACACGGTGTGGAGCTCCCTCTACATCACCCCCACAGTGTCCCCCCACTTTATCCCCAGTGTGGACACCGAGCGCTCCTGGGACACGGGTCAGACACGGTGTGGAGCTCCCTCTACATCACCCCCACAGTGTGTCCCCCAACTTTATCCCCAGTGTGGGCACCGAGTGCTCCCGGGACACGGGTCAGACACGGTGTGGAGCTCCCTCTACATGACCACCACAGTGTGTCCCCCCTCTTTATCCCCAGTGTGGGCACCGAGTGCTCCCGGGACACGGGTCAGACACGGTGTGGAGCTCCCTCTACATCACCCCCACAGTGTGTCCCCCACTTTATCCCCAGTGTGGGCACCGAGCGCTCCCGGCTCACGGGTCAGACATGGTGTGGAGCTCCCTCTACGTCACCCCCACAGTGTGTCCCCCCACTTTATCCCCAGTGTGGACACCGAACGCTCCCGGGTCACGGGTCAGACACGGTGTGGAGCTCCCTCTACATCACCCCCACAGTCTGTCCCCACACTTTATCCCCAGTGTGGGCACCGAGTGCTCCAGGGACACGGGTCAGACACTGTGTGGAGCTCCCTCTACATCACCCCCACAGTGTGTCCCCCCACTTTATCCCCAGTTTGGACACCGAGCGCTCCCGGGACACGGGTCAGACACGGTGTGGAGCTCCCTCTACATCACCCCCACAGTGTGTCCCCCCACTTTATCCCCAGTGTGGACACCGAGCGCTCCCGGGACACGGGTCAGACACGGTGTGGAGCTCCCTCTACATCACCCCCACAGTGTGTCCCCCCACTTTACCCCAGTGTGGACACCGAGCGCTCCCGGGACACGGGTCAGACACGGTGTGGATCTCCCTCTACATCACCCCCACAGTGTGTCCCCCCACTTTATCCCCAGTGTGGGCACCGAGCGCTCCCGGGACACGGGTCAGACACGGTGTGGAGCTCCCTCTACATCACCCCCACAGTGTCTCCCCCATCTTTATCCCCAGTGTGGACACCGAGCGCTCCCGGGACACGGGTGAGACACGTTGTGGAGCTCCCTCTACATCACCCCCACAGTGTGTCCCCCCACTTTATCCCCGGAGTGGACACCGAGTGCTCCCGGGACACGGGTCAGACACGGTGTGGAGCTCCCTCTACATCACCCCCACAGTGTCCCCCCCACTTTATCCCCAGTGTGGGCACCGAGCGGTCCCGGGACACGGGTCAGACACGGTGTGGAGCTCCCTCTACATCACCCCCACAGTGTGTCCCCCCACTTTATCCCCAGTGTGGGCACCGAGCGCTCCCGGGACACGGGTCAGACACGGTGTGGAGCTCCCTCTACATCACCCCCACAGTGTGTCCCCCCACTTTATCCCCAGTGTGGGCACCGAGTGCTCCCGGGACACGGGTCAGACACGGTGTGGAGCTCCCTCTACATCACCCCCACAGTGTCCCCCCACTTTATCCCCAGTGTGGACACCGAGCGCTCCTGGGACACGGGTCAGACACGGTGTGGAGCTCCCTCTACATCACCCCCACAGTGTGTCCCCCAACTTTATCCCCAGTGTGGGCACCGAGCGCTCCCGGGTCACGGACCAGACACGGTGTGGAGCTCCCTCTACATCACCCCCACAGTGTGTCCCCCACTTTATCCCCAGTGTCCCCCCCCGCACTTTATCCCCAGTGTGTCCCCCCACTTTATCCCCAGCGCTCCCGGGACACAGGTCAGACACGGTGTGGAGCTCCCTCTACATCACCCCCACAGTGTCCCCCCCACTTTATCCCCAGTGTGGACACCGAGCACTCCCGGGACACGGGTCAGACACGGTGCGGAGCTCCCTCTACATCACCCCCACAGTGTGTCCCCCCCACTTTATCCCCAGTGTGGGTACCGAGCACTCCCGGGACACGGGTCAGACACGGTGTGGAGCTCCCTCTACTTCACCCCCACAGTGTGTCCCCCCACTTTATCCCCAGTGTGGACACCGAGCGCTCCTGGGACACGGGTCAGACACGGTGTGGAGCTCCCTCTACATCACCCCCACAGTGTGTCCCCCCCCTTTATCCCCAATGTGGGCACCGAGCGCTCCCGGGACACGGGTCAGACACGGTGTGGAGCTCCCTCTACATCACCCCCACAGTGTGTCCCCCCACTTTATCCCCAGTGTGGGCACCGAGCGCTCCCGGGACACGGGTCAGACACGGTGTGGAGCTCCCTCTACATCACCCCCACAGTGTGTCCCCCCACTTTATCCCCAGTGTGGGCACCGAGTGCTCCCGGGACACGGGTCAGACACGGTGTGGAGCTCCCTCTACATCACCCCCACAGTGTCCCCCCACTTTATCCCCAGTGTGGACACCGAGCGCTCCTGGGACACGGGTCAGACACGGTGTGGAGCTCCCTCTACATCACCCCCACAGTGTGTCCCCCAACTTTATCCCCAGTGTGGGCACCGAGTGCTCCCGGGACACGGGTCAGACACGGTGTGGAGCTCCCTCTACATGACCACCACAGTGTGTCCCCCCTCTTTATCCCCAGTGTGGGCACCGAGTGCTCCCGGGACACGGGTCAGACACGGTGTGGAGCTCCCTCTACATCACCCCCACAGTGTGTCCCCCACTTTATCCCCAGTGTGGGCACCGAGCGCTCCCGGCTCACGGGTCAGACATGGTGTGGAGCTCCCTCTACGTCACCCCCACAGTGTGTCCCCCCACTTTATCCCCAGTGTGGACACCGAACGCTCCCGGGACACGGGTCAGACACGGTGTGGAGCTCCCTCTACATCACCCCCACAGTCTGTCCCCACACTTTATCCCCAGTGTGGGCACCGAGTGCTCCAGGGACACGGGTCAGACACTGTGTGGAGCTCCCTCTACATCACCCCCACAGTGTGTCCCCCCACTTTATCCCCAGTTTGGACACCGAGCGCTCCCGGGACACGGGTCAGACACGGTGTGGAGCTCCCTCTACATCACCCCCACAGTGTGTCCCCCCACTTTATCCCCAGTGTGGACACCGAGCGCTCCCGGGACACGGGTCAGACACGGTGTGGAGCTCCCTCTACATCACCCCCACAGTGTGTCCCCCCACTTTACCCCAGTGTGGACACCGAGCGCTCCCGGGACACGGGTCAGACACGGTGTGGATCTCACTCTACATCACCCCCACAGTGTGTCCCCCCACTTTATCCCCAGTGTGGGCACCGAGCGCTCCCGGGACACGGGTCAGACACGGTGTGGAGCTCCCTCTACATCACCCCCACAGTGTCTCCCCCATCTTTATCCCCAGTGTGGACACCGAGCGCTCCCGGGACACGGGTGAGACACGTTGTGGAGCTCCCTCTACATCACCCCCACAGTGTGTCCCCCCACTTTATCCCCAGAGTGGACACCGAGTGCTCCCGGGACACGGGTCAGACACGGTTTGGAGCTCCCTCTACATCACCCCCACAGTGTGTCCCCCACTTTATCCCCAGTGTGGACACCGATCGCTCCCGGGACACGGGTCAGACATTGTGTGGAGCTCCCTCTGCCTCTGTTCCTGAATATCCACTGCTGTTAATTGTTCCCCATGGTATGTCAATGAAGTTTGCGATCTGATGCCCCCTCTGTCCAATCTCACTGAGGTGGTGACTGAGTGATTCTGCCACTGCTCAGTTGGTGTTGTCCGCCTGCTAATTTATCCCGGGTCTCCCGATTAGCCTCACAGATGCTGCCCTACTTCTTTGGATTAATCACACCAGCAGTTGCCAGGGATGAGATTACCGGGCTGCTAATCCCTCATTCTCAGCCCAGATTGAGGGCGGCAGGAGGGACAGAGCAGGGGTTGAAGGGGAAGGACATTCAGTGTGGGGGTGTTGGACAGTCCCACAGCGGTGGGTGTAGCAAGTGGGGTGAGCAGAGTGTGATGGTTTGGTCTTCCCTCCTCTACGCTTCCCTCGTCCTCCTGCCCTGTTCCCCAGCCTGGTCTACGCCCCCCTCGTCCTCTTGCCCTGTTTCCCAGCCTGATGTATGCCCCCCTCGTCCTCTTGCCCTGTTCCCCAGCCTGATGTAGGCCCCCCTCATCCTCCTTCCCTGTTCCCCAGCCTGATGTAGGCCCTCCTCGTCCTCTTGCCCTGTTCCCCAGCCTGATGTAGGCCTTCCTCGTCCTCTTGCCCTGTTCCCCAGCCTGATGTAGGCCCTCCTCGTCCTCTTGCCCTGTTCCTCAGCCTGATGTTGGCCCCCCTCGTCCTCTTGCCCTGTTCCCCAGCCTGATGTAGGCCCCCCTCATCGTCCTGCCCTGTTCCTCAGCCTGATGTAGGCCCCCCTCGTCCTCTTGCCCTGTTCCTCAGCCTGATGTAGGCCCCCCTTGTCCTCTTGCCCTGTTCCCCACCCTGATGTAGGCCCCCCTCGTCCTCTTGCCCTGTTCCCCAGCCTGATGTATACCCCCTCGTCCTCTTGCCCTGTTCCCCAGCCTGGTCTTCGCCCCCCCCTCGTCCTCTTGCCCTGTTCCTCAGCCTGATGTAGGCCCCCCTTGTCCTCTTGCCCTGTTCCCCACCCTGATGTAGGCCCCCCTCGTCCTCTTGCCCTGTTCCCCAGCCTGATGTATACCCCCTCGTCCTCTTGCCCTGTTCCCCAGCCTGGTCTTCGCCCCCCCCTCATCCTCCTGCCCTGTTCCCCAGCCTGGTCTTCGCCCCCCTCGTCCTCCTGCCCTGTTCCTCAGCCTGATGTTGGCCCCCCTCGTCCTCTTGCCCTGTTCCCCAGCCTGATGTAGGCCCCCCTCGTCCTCTTGCCCTGTTCCCCAGCCTGATGTTGGCCCCCCTCGTCCTCCTGCCCTGTTCCCCAGCCTGATGTAAGCCCCCCTCATCCTCCTGCCCTGTTCCCCAGCCTGATGTAAGCCCCCCTCGTCCTCCTACCCTGTTCCCCAGCCTGATGTAGGCCCTCCTCGTCCTCTTGCCCTGTTCCCCAGCCTGATGTAAGCCCCCCTTGTCCTCCTGCCCTGTTCCCCAGCCTGATGTAGGCCCTCCTCGTCCTCTTGCCCTGTTCCCCAGCCTGATGTAAGCCCCCCTTGTCCTCTTGCCCTGTTCCCCAGCCTGATGTAGGCCCTCCTCGTCCTCTTGCCCTGTTCCCCAGCCTGATGTAAGCCCCCCTTGTCCTCCTGCCCTGTTCCCCAGCCTGATGTAGGCCCTCCTCACCCTCTTGCCCTGTTCCCCAGCCTGATGTAGACCCCCTCGTCCTCCTGCCCTGTTCCTCAGCCTGATGTAGGCCCTCCTCGCCCTCTTGCCCTGTTCCCCAGCCTGATGTAGACCCCCTTGTCCTCCTGCCCTGTTCCCCAGCCTGATGTAGGCCCTCCTCGTCCTCTTGCCCTGTTCCCCAGCCTGATGTAGACCCCCTCGTCCTCCTGCCCTGTTCCCCAGCCTGATGTTGGCCCCCCTCGTCCTCCTGCCCTGTTCCCCAGCCTGATGTAGACCCCCTCGTCCTCCTGCCCTGTTCCCCAGCCTGATGTAGACCCCCTCGTCCTCCTGCCCTGTTCCCCAGCCTGATGTTGGCCCCCCTCGTCCTCTTGCCCTGTTCCCCAGCCTGATGTAGGCCCCCCTCGTCCTCTTGCCCTGTTCCCCAGCCTGATGTTGGCCCCCCTCATCCTCCTGCCCTGTTCCCCAGCCTGATGTAGACCCCCTCATCCTCCTGCCCTGTTCCCCAGCCTGATGTAAGCCCCCCTCGTCCTCCTACCCTGTTCCCCAGCCTGATGTAGGCCCTCCTCGTCCTCTTGCCCTGTTCCCCAGCCTGATGTAAGCCCCCCTTGTCCTCCTGCCCTGTTCCCCAGCCTGATGTAAGCCCCCCTCGTCCTCCTGCCCTGTTCCCCAGCCTGATGTAGGCCCTCCTCGTCCTCTTGCCCTGTTCCCCAGCCTGATGTAGACCCCCTCGTCCTCCTACCCTGTTCCTCAGCCTGATGTAGGCCCCCCTCGTTCTTTGTTATGCAACAAGAATGTGGAGTTACAAGCAAGTGGCCTTTCATGCCAGTACTCCCTCCCACGTTGACAGTGTTTCCCGTCTGAGCTCTGTCATCTTCCCTGCTGAACCCCACCCTTCCTGTAACCCTCCCAGTGCGGCCTGACTTCCTGACTCCTGTACTCACTCCCTGGTCCGATAGAGACACCTAGCCTGTCTGAGTTAGTCTTTGTCTTGTGAGCCTGCCTGTTTCTCCCGTAGTCGAGGCTGGTAATTTTCTTCTAGATGTCAGATATTCACAGAGTATTCAAGACGAGGTATGGAGAAGTCTGAGAGATTTACTCAGCAAGTTTTTCCCCCCCGCAGAGAGCGGTGGGGGCTTGGGCTCTGCTGTGGGGGGTCATGGTAGAAGCATTCAGGAGGCTGTTAGACAGACACATGGACAGGCAGGGCAAAGCCCAAGCACCAGTACCATTCAGCAAGGAGTCTGTGGACCCCAGCTGTATCACCTGACCACCTACACCGTCCACAATGTCACCGATCTTTGTGTTGTTTGCAAACATTTTCACCAACCTATGGGGTAGTTTTAACAAAAAACTGCCCACGTAAAATGTTTCCCTCTCACTTTAAGCCTCTGTCCTGCGTTATTTGGCGTATCTACCCTTTTGGGGGGGGGGGGGGGAACTCAGACTGTTTTCCCCTCATAATCACGTAAACCTCTAACGGGTCCCCCGGCAGGCTCCACCCCTCCAGAGAAAATGACCCAATCTACCTAACCAACACACAGAAAATGCTGGAGGAACTCAGCAGGCCGGGCAGCATCCATGGAAAAGAGTAAATAGTGGACATTTCGGGCCAAGACCTTTTGGCAGAGCTCTTTTCCCATAGGTCCAGAAGTTCCTCTGGGATTCTGTGTGTCTTGCTCGGATTTCCAGTGTCTGCAGATTTTCTCTTGTTTGTGCCCAAAGCTACCGAAGCTCTCTTTATTGCTTTAATCCGGGCACCATCCCCGTGAACCTGTCCTGCACTCTCTCCAAAGCCTTTACAGCGTACGGGGGTGCCCAGCCCAGGGTCCACAGACCCTTTGCTGTCATGGTATTGGTCCTTGGCTTTAAGAAAGTTGGGAACCTCTGCTCAACACCCTTCCTGTAACAGGGCACAGCTGCAAATGAGGTCTGTCTGGTGTTTTATGCCACTGCAGTACAGAGAAGATTGAGCAGAAATTTAGCTATTTCAAGTTCCTTGGTGTCAATCTCTCCTGCAGCCAAACCTGGGCACAACATATTGATTCAGCTATAAAGAAGACAAGATTATGGCTATATCTCGTTTGGAGTTTGACGAGATTTGGTATGCCAACTAGGATACTCAAAAACTAGGATACTAAATACTCAAAAAGTGTACAGTGGAGAGCCTTCTGACTGGCTGATGTGTGGGGAGCAGGGTGGTGACTGTTGCTCAGGATTGGAGGAAGTTGCAGAAAATTTGTAAAATTAGTCGGCTCACAGGTCCCAGCCTTCACAGTATCCAAGACATCATCAAGGAGCGGTGCCTCAGGAAGGCAGTGTCCGTCATTGAGGACCCCCACCACCCAGGACATGCCCCCTTCTCACTGTTACCGTCGGGAAGGAGGTACAGGAGCCTGAAGGCACACACTCAGTGATTCAGGAACAGCTTCTTCCCCTCCGCCGTCCGGTTCCTCAATGGACATCACACGTACATACACATAGGAACTCAGTGTTTTATTAATCATGTATTGCATTTCATGACACAAGCCGGCAATAATAAATCTGATCCTGTAATTCCTGGGACAAGAGGGTTGTCCCACAACGAAAGCTGAGGAAATTGACTCCATGTTCCATCCTCCCTGGAATCTGGGAGAGTGAGGGCTGATCGGACTGAGGCATGGCGGGTCCAGTGGGGTGTGGTGACAGGATAGACATTCGTACCGTTGGGAGAGTTGCGAATAACGAGAATGAGGGGTGTGGGTCCTTCGTTTCCCTGACACAGGATCTGGACCAGCTGTGAAAATGGGCTGAAAGGTGGCAGTTGGAGTTTAACGTGGACAAGCATGAGGTGTTGCACTTCAGGAATGTGGAAGAACAGGCGTCCAGGAATACAAATATTGAGTACAGGAGTTGTGTAAGATGTGTGTAAAACCAAATTTGTGGTATTGTGTGTGCATATATAGATATGTGTGTGTGTGTCTGATTTCACAATGTATCGTGGGCATTAAGCAACACATACTTGTACTGGAAAAGAAGGAATGCGTAGTTAAATTTAAAAAAGATTCAAAAACTTTATTGTCATTCTAACCGTACATCAGCTCTGCAGGGCAGAATGAGACAGCGTTTCCCAGGAGCAGTGCAATCATAACATAACAAACGCAACACTAAATAATAAAAATAACAATAAATAGTAAAACACAACAGCTGCATGTCAGTTAAAAACAAGTTATAAGTGTCCAGTGCAAATTAAAAGTGTCCAAAGCAGAGTCAGGTGGAGCAGCTATTTAGCAGTCTGACTGCCTGAGAGAGGAAGCTGTTTAGTAGCCTTGTGGTTTTAGTTTTTTTTTTCTTTTTCAATCTTTTTATTGAGTTTCATATAAATATTAAAAAAACATAACATAATAAAGAATAGGTTATGAATACAATAGACTTGAAATTACATTAATAATAAGATAATAATATCCTATTAAACATCAACAAAAAAAAGTACATTGATCAATCAAGTCTATATAAATATATATGAAAAAAAACAAAAATAATCGTCAAAAGAAAAAGAAAAAAAATTTGAAAATATATAAAAGAGAATATATGTTGAAAAAAAAACACTGAACTAAACTAACATGGGCAATAATAACAGTTTATATGTATATGATAGTGTCAAAGAACTCCGGAACTCCATACCTGAACAAGAATAAGCAGAGAGAAGGTCTGGAAAAGGCCATGTGGTTTTAGTTTTGATGCTCCTGTAACGTTTACCTGATGGCAAACAGTTCATGGAGAGGGTGTGAGGGGTCTTTAATGATGTACCGGGTCTTCTGGAGGCATTGACTCTGAAAGAGGTCTTGGACAGAAGTTAGGGAGACCCCAATAACCTTCTCTGCTCCCCGAACCACCCTCTGCAAGGCTTTTCTGTCGGCAGCACTGCAGCTGGAGTACCAGGTTGTGATGCAAAAGGTCAGCACACTCTCAACCTCTCCTCTGTAGAATGTAGTTAAGATGCTAGTGGGGAGTGATGCTTGTTTAAGCTTCCTCAGAAAGTGCAATCTCTGCTGGGCTCATGTCACAATCCCAGTGGTGTTCCTGGACCAGGTGAGATTGTCCGAAATCTGCACCCCAAGGAACTTGATGTTTTCCACTCTCTCCACTGTGGAGCTGCTGATGCTGAGGGGTGTGCGCTCAGGCTGAGACCGTCTGAAATCAACGATCAGCCTCCTTGGTTTAGGTGACATTAAGAATCAAGTTGTTGTCACTGCACCAGCTCTCCAGGTGTTTAACCTCCTCCCTGTACATTGTTTCATCATTTTTGCTGACGAGCCCCACCACTGTGGTATCATCAGCAAATTTAATGATCAGGTTCCCCTTGAATCTGGCTGCAGTCATGTGTTAGCAGTGTAAACAGCGGTGGGCTGAGCACATAGCCTTGTGGGGATCCAGTGCTCAGTGTGATGGAGTCAGAGATGTCCCTGCCAACACGGACTGACTGTGGTCTCGCTGTCAAGAAATCCAGAATCCAGCGACACATGGCAGTGTTAAGGCCAAGCAGCCACAGTTTCTCCACGAGTCTCTGTGGGATGATGGTATTGAACGCTGAACAGAAATCAATGTACAGGATTCTGGCATAAGTGTCTTTATTGTCCAAGTGAGAGAGAACTGTGTGCAGTGTGGTGGATATTGCGTCCTCCGTAGAGCGATTTGGACGATAAGGAAACTGTAGAGGATCCAGCGGTGAGGGGAGGCTGGCTGTGATTTGAGGCTTGACAAGCCGTTCGAAACATTTCATCACTATGGGGGTCATGGCGACGGGACGCTAATCATTCAGACCGTCTACGACTGATTTCTTTGCTACAGGGATGATTGTGGAGGATATTGCAAAAACAGAAATATTTTTTAAAAGCATGAGGTAGTGTTCTTGAGTTCAATGTCCATTTCGGAATCGGGTGGCAGAAGCTGTTTCTGAAGCCTTCAGGCTTCTGTACCTCCTGAGAAGAGGGCATGCCCTGGGTGGTGGGGGTCCTTAATTAATCGGTGAGACTTCCCTGGGAGTTCTGGGCGCCTCGCTACAGGGACGGTGTGATTGAGCTGGAGAGGACGTTGCCTGTACGAGAGGGTGCAAGCTGTAAGGAGAGGTTGGTTAAACGTGGGTCATTTGGAGGCTGAGGGGAGACCTGAGGCGGGCTTGTAAAACAATGAAGGGTGCCCACTTGGGGCAGACAGGGTTTGTCAGCCGTGGTTGGCAGCTCATCTCAGAGAAGAACTCAAACCTCCGCTGCCTTGCAACCATACCCACTCATGGGGAAGGCTTCAGGAGTGAAATCCAGAGCTGGAGTCCCCAAGGCTTGAGTTCAACGCTGACTGGCACTCCTGCCACGCCGCTGGTCTCCGCCGTTCCTTTGGCCGCATCAGATGCGTGGCGAGGGGAGCAGCTTGCTGTCCCTATCGTGTCGTACTGACCGGGCTTGCGTAGCTGAGATGCAACATCCATGACCGACAGTCAGTGTTCAGCAGGGAGACACAACCCTCTGGGCAACTGGTCCATGCCAGCCAAGATTCACGTCCAAACTGGTTCCATTTGCACGCATTTGGCTCATATACCATAAACCTTTCCTTTCCGTGTCTCTGCCCGAGACTATTCTAAACGTTCCTGCCTCAACTACTTCCTCGTTCCACATACATACCACCCTTTGTGGAAAGAATGCAAAAGTTTGCATTTCAAACTCCTGTTCACTTACCTTACGCCCACGCCTTCTGGTTCTTGATTCCCCAGACCCTGGGTCAGTCAGTCAAAATCCTTTCTCCCACCCCCAGTGCAGACGTTGAATGGAGAGAAGGGAAGAGAGATGTGAGGAGGAAGGTTTGTTTGCTTGTAGGAGCCTGGACTGGACTGCCGGGGGTAGCGGTGGGGGCAGATTCGACGCGTGATTGCAGAGGGAGATGGGATTGAGTCGAGATTGGCGTCGTTGCTGCAGGAGAGACGAGAAAGGTGCTTGGAGAGGAACTCGGTGGTACTGATGGGATTGGAGGAGTGAGCGAGAGTGTGGTTCCGGCCAATCAAAGGAAAGTCGAGGGGTAAGAGGGGCAGTTGGAGAGGAACAGTGCAATAGGATGGAGGGGGAGAGGAGACAGAGATGTCACAGGCAAAAGAGAGTCAGGGTGCAGGGGAGGGTGGTTGGAGAGGAACTGGGTAACGGGAGGAATCGAGGGGGTGGGAGAGAGAGTGGTCGGGCAAGCATGAAGGGGAGTTGATGGATAAGAGTGGATGGTTGGAGAGGAACTCGGTGGTATCAGGTACTGACTGACAGAGGACAAATCCTCCAGCCTCAGTCAGATGTTACTGTGGGGTGAGCTAGCATGGACTAGAGGGCCAAATTGCCGCCTGCTACAGCAGACAGATCTGCAGTGAATGAGAGGTGTGAGAGTGAAACTTGGTATCCACCCTCATGGAGGTGCAAAAACCAGTTTTTCCTGCTTTGTGCCCTTTCCTGAATCCTCTCTCATTTCTCCTTTTGAGTGTAGCGACAAGATTTGCAGAGGAACATGGGGGTGCCAGAGACACAGTGGGTGCGGGAGAGAGAGGGTGCAGACAGATTTGGGGAGGAACATGGGGGTGCCAGAGACACAGTGGGTGCGGGAGAGAGAGGGTGTTGACAGATCTGGGGAGGAACGTGGGGGTGCCAGAGACACAGTGGGTGCGGGAGAGAGAGGGTGCTGACAGATCTGGGGAGGAACGTGGGGGTGCCAGAGACACAGTGGGTGCGGGAGAGAGAGGGTGCAGACAGATTTGGGGAGGAACATGGGGGTGCCAGAGACACAGTGGGTGCGGGAGAGAGAGGGTGCTGACAGATCTGGGGAGGAACGTGGGGGTGCCAGAGACACAGTGGGTGCGGGAGAGAGAGGGTGTTGACAGATCTGGGGAGGAACGTGGGGGTGCCAGAGACACAGTGGGTGCGGGAGAGAGAGGGTGCTGACAGATCTGGGGAGGAACGTGGGGGTGCCAGAGACACAAGTGGGTGCGGGAGAGAGAGGGTGCTGACAGATCTGGGGAGGAACGTGGGGGTGCCAGAGACACAGTGGGTGCGGGAGAGAGAGGGTGCTGACAGATCTGGGGAGGAACGTGGGGGTGCCAGAGACACAGTGGGTGCGGGAGAGAGAGGGTGCTGACAGATCTGGGGAGGAACGTGGGGGTGCCAGAGACACAGTGGGTGCGGGAGAGATAGGGTGCTGACAGATCTGGGGAGGAACGTGGGGGTGCCAGAGACACAGTGGGTGCGGGAGAGAGAGGGTACTGACAGATCTGGGGAGGAACGTGGGGGTGCCAGAGACACAGTGGGTGCGGGAGAGAGAGGGTGCTGACAGATCTGGGGAGGAACGTGGGGGTGCCACAGACACAGTGGGTGCGGGAGAGAGAGGGTGCAGACAGATTTGGGGAGGAACGTGGGGGTGCCAGAGACACAGTGGGTGCGGGAGAGAGAGGGTGCTGACAGATCTGGGGAGGAACGTGGGGGTGCCAGAGACACAGCTGACAGATTTGGGGAGGAACGCATGTGAGGGAGAGGATGCCGGAGCAGGGAGGGGGTGATAGAGATGTGGAAGAGTGAGAAGGTGTCAGAGAAGAGCTGGTGGGGATGGGGCACGAGTCAAGGAGGGTATTAGACGAAGGCAGAACAGTTATGGAGTGCATCGGAGAGGGAGGGGGTCACAACGGGGAGGCTTGTAAGAGAAGGGAGGGACGCCGGAGATGAGAAGGCAAGTGGTAGCATAGAGGGCCTCTCGGACATGGGGAGGGGAGGTGAGGCAGGTGGCGGAGACGGTGAGGAGCATAGTGGAGGGGGGCATTACAGAGATGGGAAGTGGAGGGCAGAGGTAGTCACAGAGACGGTGTTGGCGAGAGAGGGAGTGACGGAGATCAACAAGGGTGCACGGAAGGAAGGGTTGACGGAGGTGGGGAGGGCACAGCAGGGGGAGGAGGGTAACAGACGGGAAGAGATTAATTTGTGCTCAGTCCATCAGTAATGCTTTCCTTGTGGACTTCTTCCTCTCTTCCTGTCAAGTGTATTGTTCCACCACCTTTCCTCTGCCTCCCTCACTACCTCGGTCTCGCTCGCTCCTCCCCTCCCCCATCTCTCCTTCCTCCCTCTCTCTCTTGTCTTTCTATCAGTCCTGCCGTGACCAAGCAACATTCTTATGACTGAGTGGTTTCCTGTTTGGCTTTCAACACCCCCCACCTTTGCTTTGTCTGACATTTTTAACGCATGTTCTTAGCCAATGCACTGTGCTGTAAAGGTGACGAGATCTGAAGGGAGATTCCAGGTAGAAAGCTGAGAAACAGGACCCCCAGGGTAGTAATCTCCGGATTGCTGCCTGTGCCACACGCCAGTGAGGCTACGAACGGGGTGATTTGGCGGGTGAAAGCATAGCTGAGGAACCGGTGCAGAGGGAGGGGGTTCAGATTTATGGGTCACTGGGATCTCTTCTGGGGAAGGTATGATCTTTATAAGAGAGACGGGATACACCCGAGCAACGTCCTTGTGGGCAGGTTTGCTGGAGTTGTTCAAGAGGGTTTAAACTAGTTTGCAAAGGGGGTGGTAGTGATGAGAACGAGGTAGCTGGTTTACAAACAAGAGGCACTGTGTCGTGAAACTCCAAGCAAGGAGAGGCTGATGTTGCCGTCAGCTGGACGAGTTGCAACGTAAAAGGCGGGCAAAATCAAGAAGGTTGAATACAGGACTTAAGCTGTTCTATTTGAACGTGCGTAGTACGCGGAATAAGGCAGAGGATCTCGTAGCGTGGTTTCGGATTGGCATGTCTGATGTCGTAGGCATCACTGAATCGCGGCTGAGAGAAGATTACATCAGGTCATTAGAAAGAGGTGCGAAGGTGGTGTATCATTGCGGACAGGGCTAAGGAATTGCAGGGTAAAAGCCCCCGATGGGAGTTACATACGGATCTTCAAACTGCAGTAAGGATCCGGTTCACAAATTACAACGGGAGATCGGAAATGGCAACTTTACAAAAGTCACGCGGGGGGGGGGCGGGGTGTAGATGTGCTGCAGTTTGGGAAAATCAAGTTGATGCTGGTTCCCAAGAGGGGAAATTTCTAGAATGCCGAGAGCAGTCGGAGATCAGCTAATCTGGGCTGGATGTTGTACAGGGAACCGGAATTGATTAGAGTTTAAGGTAGAAGCAGAAGGTAAAGTCAGATTTATCACTACCGCAGTGGAGTAAAGGGAATTGCAGAGGTAGGAGAGAGGGGTTGGCCAGAATTGATTGGAGGGGACAACTAAAAAAGTCATTAAGGAGAAAAATTTGGTAAGCTAGCCAACAATATTAAAGAGTGTCTGCAGTATATAAAGTGTAAAAGAGAGAGTGGAGAGAAGTTACGGGACCACGGACAGGTAGTAATGGGGATAAGGAATTGGCGGAGGAACTGAGTAAGTTCACTGTGGAAGGCACTAGGTGTACGCCGGAAGGTTCCAGAGTGTCAGCGGTCAGAAGTGTGTGAAGTTGCCATGACTAGGAAGAAAACAGGGAGATCTGAAGTCACCTCACCCGGTGGACTGCACCCCAAAGTTCTTAAAAAGATGGCTGAAGAGATAGTGGAGGCATTAGTAACGATCTTTCCAGAATCATTTGATTGTAGCATGGTTCCAGAGGACTGGAAGATTTCTAAGGTCACTACACGCTTCAAGAAGGGAGAGAGGCAGAAGAAAGGAAACTAAAGGGCAATTAATCTGACCTCAGTGGTTGGGAAGATGTTGGAGTCGATTATTAAGGATGTGGTATCGGGGTACTTGGAAACATATGATAAAATAGGCTGCAGTCAGCATGGTTCCAACAGAAAACATTGCCTGACGAATCTGTTGGAGTTCTTTGAAGAAATAACAAGCAGGATAGAAAAAAGGAGAATTGTGTACTTGGATTTTCAGAGGACTTTTGACAAGGTGCCACACATGGGGCTGCTTAACAAACTGCGTGCCCATGGTACTACAGGAGAGACGCTGGCTGATTGGCAAGAGGCCGAGTGCGAATAAAGGGAGCCTTTTCTGGCTGGCTGCCAGTGATTCGTGCTCTGAGTTGGCACCGATTCTTTTTACGTTATATGTCAGTGATTTGGAAGATGAAATTGATGGCTTTGTTGCAAAGTTTGCGGACATTATGAAGATAGGTGGAGGGGCAGGTAGTGTTGAGGGGACAGGGAGACCGCAGAAGGACTTGGGTTAGGAGAATGGGCACAGAAGTGGCAGATGAAATATTGTCGGTGAGTGCACGGGGGTCAGGCACTTTGGTGGGAGACTATTTTCTAAATGGAGAGGAGTTTCAACACTCTGAGTTGCAAAGGGATTTGGGAACCCTGGTGCAGAATTCTGTAATGGTTAGTCTGTGGTGAGCGAGGCAAATGTGGTGTTGGCATTCATTTTACCAGGACGAGAATATAAAAGCAAGGATGTAATGTTGAGGCTGTATAAAGCACTGGGAGCAGTTATGAGCTCCTTATCCAGAAAGGATTTACTGAAACTGGAGAGGGTTCAGAAAAAGTTGATGAAAGTGATTCCGGGTTTCAGTGATTTGTCATGGGGGGAGCGTTTGATGGCTCTGGGCCTGCATTCACTAGAATTCAGGGGAATAAGGGGGAGCTCACTGAAACCTATCGAATTGTGAAAGGACTTGATAGAGTTGATGTGGAGAGAATGTCTCCTTCTCCGGGAGAGTCTAAGACCGGAGGACTTGGCTTCAGCATAGATGGGCATCCTTTTAAGAAAAAGATGAAGAATCTCATGAGCCACGTGGTGTTAAATCTGTACAATTCTTTGCCAAGTCAATGGGTATATTTAAGGCAGAGGGTGATTAGAAAGGGCATGAAGAGATACGGGGAGGAGACAGGAGATTGAGGTTGAGGGGAAATGAATCAGCCATGGTGAAATGCAGAAGCAGATTTGATGGGCCAAATTGCCCAATCCTGCTGCAAAGTCTTATCAACTTCAGATGCTGATCCATGTTTTCCAAGGTCACCCCCACAGTGTGCCCCCCCCCCCCACTTTATCCCCAGTGTGGGCACCGAGCGCTCCCGGGACACGGGTCAGACACGATGTGGAGCTCCCTCTACATCACCCCCACAGTGTGTCCCCCCACTTTATCCCCAGTGTGGGCACCGAACGCTCCCGGGACACAGGTCAGACATGGTGTGGAGCTCCCTCTACATCACCCCCACAGTGTGTCCCCCCACTTTATCCCCAGTGTGGGCACGGAGCGCTCCCGGGACACGGGTCAGACACGGTGTGGAGCTCCCTGTACATCACCCCCGCAGTGTGTCCCCCCACTTTATCCCCAGTGTGGACACCGAGCGCTCCCGGGACACGGGACAGACACTGTGTGGAGCTCCCTCTACATCACCCCCACAGTGTGTCCCCCCACTTTATTCCCAGTGTGGGCACCGAGTGCTCCCGGGACACGGGTCAGACACGGTGTGGAGCTCCCTCTACATCACCCCCACAGTGTGTCCCCCCACTTTATCCCCAGTGTGGGCACCGAACGCTCCCGGGACACGGGTCAGACATGGTGTGGAGCTCCCTCTACATCACCCCCACAGTGTGTCCCCCCCACTTTATCCCCAGTGTGGACACCGAGCACTCCCGGGACACGGGTCAGACACGGTGTGGAGCTCCCTCTACATCACCCCCACAGTGTGTCCCCCCACTTTATCCCCAGTGTGTCCCCCCACTTTATCCCCAGTGTGGGCACCGAACGCTCCCGGGACACAGGTCAGACACGGTGTGGAGCTCCCTCTACATCACCCCCGCAGTGTGTCCCCCCACTTTATCCCCAGTGTGGACACCGAGCGCTCCCGGGACACGGGACAGACACTGTGTGGAGCTCCCTCTACATCACCCCCACAGTGTGTCCCCCCACTTTATTCCCAGTGTGGGCACCGAGTGCTCCCGGGACACGGGTCAGACACGGTGTGGAGCTCCCTCTACATCACCCACAGTGTGTCCCCCCACTTTATCCCCAGTATGGACACCGAGCGCTCCCGGGACACGGGTCAGACACGGTGTGGAGCTCTCTCTACATCACCCCCACAGTGTGTCCCCCCACTTTATCCCCAGTGTGGACACCGAGCGCTCCCGGGACACGGGTCAGACACGGTGTGGAACTCCCTCTACATCACCCCCACAGTGTCCCCCAACTTTATCCCCAGTGTGGACACCGAGCGCTCCCGGGACATGGGTCAGACACGGTGTGGAGCTCCCTCTACATCACCCCCACAGTGTGTCCCCCCACTTTATCCCCAGAGTGGACACCGAGCGCTCCAGGGTCAGACACGGTGTGGAGCTCCCTCTACATCACCCCCACAGTGTGTCCCCCCACTTTATCCCCAGTGTGGACACCGAGCGCTCCCGGGACACGGGTCAGACACGGTGTGGAGCTCCCTCTACATCACCCCCACAGTGTGTCCCCCACTTTATCCCCAGTGTGGGCACCGAGCGCTCCCGGGACATGGGTCAGACACGGTGTGGAGCTCCCTCTACATCACCCCCACAGTGTGTCCCCCCACTTTATTCCCAGTGTGGGCACCGAGTGCTCCCGGGACACGGGTCAGACACGGTGTGGAGCTCCCTCTACATCACCCACAGTGTGTCCCCCCACTTTATCCCCAGTGTGGACACCGAGCGCTCCCGGGACACGGGACAGACACTGTGTGGAGCTCCCTCTACATCACCCCCACAGTGTGTCCCCCCACTTTATCCCCAGTGTGGACACCGAGCGCTCCCGGGACACGGGTCAGACACGGTGTGGAGCTCTCTCTACATTACCCCCACAGTGTGTCCCCCCACTTTATCCCCAGTGTGGACACCGAGCGCTCCCGGGACACGGGTCAGACACGGTGTGGAACTCCCTCTACATCACCCCCACAGTGTCCCCCAACTTTATCCCCAGTGTGGACACCGAGCGCTCCCGGGACATGGGTCAGACACGGTGTGGAGCTCCCTCTACATCACCCCCACAGTGTGTCCCCCCACTTTATCCCCAGAGTGGACACCGAGCGCTCCAGGGTCAGACACGGTGTGGAGCTCCCTCTACATCACCCCCACAGTGTGTCCCCCCACTTTATCCCCAGTGTGGACACCGAGCGCTCCCGGGACACGGGTCAGACACGGTGTGGAGCTCCCTCTACATCACCCCCACAGTGTGTCCCCCACTTTATCCCCAGTGTGGGCACCGAGCGCTCCCGGGACATGGGTCAGACACGGTGTGGAGCTCCCTCTACATCACCCCCACAGTGTGTCCCCCACTTTATCCCCAGTGTGGGCACCGAGTGCTCCCGGGACACGGGTCAGACACGGTGTGGAGCTCCCTCTACATCACCCCCACAGTGTGTCCCCCACTTTATCCCCAGTGTGGGCACCGAGTGCTCCCGGGACACGGGTCAGACACGGTGTGGAGCTCCCTCTACATCACCCCCACAGTGTGTCCCCCACTTTATCCCCAGTGTGGGCACCGAGCGCTCCCGGGACACGGGTCAGACATGGTGTGGAGCTCCCTCTACATCACCCCCACAGTGTGTCCCCCACTTTATCCCCAGTGTGGGCACCGAGCGCTCCCGGGACACGGGTCAGACACGGTGTGGAGCTCCCTCTACATCACCCCCACAGTGTGTCCCCCACTTTATCCCCAGTGTGGGCACCGAGCGCTCCCGGGACACGGGTCAGACACGGTGTGGAGCTCCCTCTACATCACCCCCACAGTGTGTCCCCCTACTTTATCCCCAGTGTGGGCACCGAGCGCTCCCGGGACACGGGTCAGACACGGTGTGGAGCTCCCTCTACATCACCCCCACAGTGTGTCCCCCACTTTATCCCCAGTGTGGGCACCGAGCGCTCCCGGGACACGGATCAGACACGGTGTGGAGCTCACTCTACATCACCCCCACAGTGTGTCCTCCCCCACTTTATCCCCATTCTGGACACCGAGCGCTCCCGGGTGTGGAGCTCCCTCTACATCACCCCCACCACCCACCCCCACTTTGTGCCAAGTTTACAGTGTGTGGTTCTCTACTTGTGTGGAAGAGACTTTAATTTGAGTCACTCTGGGTTGTACGGGTGGCTTTGGTAGTTTTGAGTGCTTCACTCTGTATTTAAGTTTGGAGGGGCAGCGACCCCTGTGGCAGGTGCCAGAGGTCAGAGTGGGGGCTTGTGGCTGTAATCATTGACTCTTACTGGTTTATGCCTCCTGATCATCACCTCACTGCCCCTCTCTCTCCTCCCTTCGCCACCTCAGGTGCCCGTGGCTCAGCCAGACCTTCTCCCCAGCCATCCCAGTCTACAACGTGATCATCTTCCTCTTCGTCTTGGCAAACTTCAGTATGGCCACGTTCATGGACCCCGGCATCTTTCCCCGCGGTAAGTCTGTGTGCCCTCCCCCTCACTCTCTCCTTCGCTGTCCAGCTGCGATCTTTCTAACATGGTTGCTCTGTCCGCTATCCCCCTCCCCGGCTGCAGCCGACGAGGACGAGGACAAGGACGACGATTTCCGGGCCCCTCTCTACAAGAACGTGGAGATCAAGGGCATCCAGGTTCGCATGAAGTGGTGCTCCACCTGCCGTTTCTACCGGCCCCCTCGCTGTTCACACTGCAGCGTCTGTGACAACTGTGTGGAGGTAAGACCCATGCCATCAGGGAGCAGTCTCCTGTGTCTGGACCCTCACCGGGAGGGTGGGTCCCTTACCGATGAAACCACAGTGGGAGGGAGGGTAAAGAGGGGATTCCCTTACAGACAGACCCTCAGTGGGGTGATGGTAAAGAGGGGATTCCCTTACAGACAGACCCTCAGTGGGGTGATGGTAAAGAGGGGATTCCCTTACAGACCGACCCTCAGTGGGAGGGAGGGTAAAGAGGGGATTCCCTTACAGACGGACCCTCAGTGGGGTGATGGTAAAGAGGGGATTCCCTTACAGACCGACCCTCAGTGGGAGGGAGGGTAAAGAGGGGATTCCCTTACAGACGGACCCTCAGTGGGGTGATGGTAAAGAGGGGATTCCCTTACAGACAGACCCTCAGTGGGGTGATGGTAAAGAGGGGATTCCCTTACAGACAGACCCTCAGTGGGGTGATGGTAAAGAGGGGATTCCCTTACAGACCGACCCTCAGTGGGGTGATGGTAAAGAGGGGATTCCCTTACAGACCGACCCTCAGTGGGGTGATGGTAAAGAGGGGATTCCCTTACAGACAGACCCTCAGTGGGGTGATGGTAAAGAGGGGATTCCCTTACAGACCGACCCTCAGTGGGGTGATGGTAAAGAGGGGATTCCCTTACAGACCGACCCTCAGTGGGAGGGAGGGTAAAGAGGGGATTCCCTTACAGACGGACCCTCAGTGGGGTGATGGTAAAGAGGGGATTCCCTTACAGACAGACCCTCAGTGGGGTGATGGTAAAGAGGGGATTCCCTTACAGACGGACCCTCAGTAGGAGGGAGGGTAAAGAGGGGATTCCCTTACAGACGGACCCTCAGTGGGGTGATGGTAAAGAGGGGATTCCCTTACAGACCGACCCTCAGTGGGGTGATGGTAAAGAGGGGATTCCCTTACAGACGGACCCTCAGTGGGGTGATGGTAAAGAGGGGATTCCCTTACAGACCGACCCTCAGTGGGGTGATGGTAAAGAGGGGATTCCCTTACAGACCGACCCTCAGTGGGGTGATGGTAAAGAGGGGATTCCCTTACAGACAGACCCTCAGTGGGGTGATGGTAAAGAGGGGGTTCCCTTACAGACCGACCCTCAGTGGGGTGATGGTAAAGAGGGGATTCCCTTACAGACAGACCCTCAGTAGGAGGGAGGGTAAAGAGGGGATTCCCTTACAGACAGACCCTCAGTGGGGTGATGGTAAAGAGGGGATTCCCTTACAGACAGACCCTCAGTGGGGTGATGGTAAAGAGGGGATTCCCTTACAGACAGACCCTCAGTAGGAGGGAGGGTAAAGAGGGGATTCCCTTACAGACAGACCCTCAGTGGGAGGCTGATGGTAAAGAGGGGATTCCCTTACAGACCGACCCTCAGTGGGGTGATGGTAAAGAGGGGATTCCCTTACAGACAGACCCTCAGTGGGGTGATGGTAAAGAGGGGATTCCCTTACAGACCGACCCTCAGTAGGAGGGAGGGTAGAGGGGATTCCCTTACAGACGGACCCTCAGTGGGAGGCTGATGGTAAAGAGGGGATTCCCTTACAGACCGACCCTCAGTGGGGTGATGGTAAAGAGGGGATTCCCTTACAGACAGACCCTCAGTGGGGTGATGGTAAAGAGGGGATTCCCTTACAGACCGACCCTCAGTAGGAGGGAGGGTAAAGAGGGGATTCCCTTAC
>NW_026779851.1:57500-67964 GCF_030144855.1 Hypanus sabinus
AGAGATTCACAGGGGAGGGCGTGAGTGAGTGTGTGTGTGTCTCAGAGAGAGAGATTCACAGGGGAGGTCGTGAGTGTGTGTGTGTGTGTGTGATAGAGAGAGATTCACAGGAGATGGCTTGAGTGAGTGTGTGTGTGTGTGTGTGTGTGTGTGTGCTGTGGGCGGGAGGGTGCAATCTGGCCTTGTCTCCCTGTGTTTGTGTGAACTCCTGAACAGGCGGCGGCTCCCTTTCCCCCCTCTCCGCTGTGACCTTGACTCCCCGGACACCAGTATGGCGGTGATGTGCGTTGCCGGACTGTTCTTCATCCCCGTGGCCGGCCTCACTGGCTTCCACGTCGTCCTGGTTGCCCGCGGTCGGACCACCAATGAGCAGGTAGGGCAGGGTCTCTCCGACGGCCGCCCCTGGCTGTCCTCCCCACCCCTCCCGATGACTGCTCTCTGGCCCTCCCCTGACGGATCACCCCTTTCCTCAGCCCCCATCCTCTCGCAGGAGGTTCATACACAGCTTTGTTTATTGTAGGTACAGTCGGCCCTCCTTATCCACGGATTCCGCATGTGTGGATTCAACCAACCGTGGATCGGGAAAACCCGCAAGTTCCCTCTCCAGCACTCGTTGCTTGAGCATGTACAGACTATTTTTTTCTTGTCATTATTTCCTAAACAACTATATAACTATATAGTTATCATTTACATTGTATTAGGTATTATAAGTAATCTAGAGATGATTTAAAAGTACAGGCAGTCCCCGGGTTATGAGTTCCGTTCCTGAGTCCGTCTTTAAGTCGGATTTGAAGTCGGAACAGGTACATCCGGTATTACCTCGCATCAGATAGTCATACGTTTGTCTTAGTATATAGTACATATTTTACCTTTCTATGCATATACATACGTATTTCAATAATTAAACCACTGCGTTGCTTAGTAATAATTGTAGCTTTCACCGGGGCAGGGCCTATCACATGCTCCATTAAAATTGTTCCCATCGTTGAGCGAATGTAGCCTAACACTTCCAATGACCGATGGCGTTTCACCTCTTTCCAATCGCTTTATTACTTCCACCTTATTTTCAATCGTGATCGTGATTATTTTCGTGAACAGAAACACCGCGGATTCAGAGCTCCACCACCGAGTCCTAATGTCCACCGCACCGAGACGGGTTAAATAAAGTCCGGGGTTCCGCTGGGTCCTAATGTCCACCGCACCGAGACGGGTTAAATAAAGTCCGGGGTTCCGCTGGGTCCTAATGTCCACCGCACCGAGACGGGTTAAATAAAGTCCAGGGTTCCGCCGGGTCCTAATGTCCACCGCACCGAGACGGGTTGAATAAGGTCCGGGATTCCGCCGGGTCCTAATGTCCACCGCACCAAGACGGGTTGAATAAGGTCCGGGGTTCCGCCGGGTCCTAATGTCCACCGCACCGAGACGGGTTGAATAAGGTCCGGGGTTCTGCCGGGTCCTAATGTCCACCGCACCGAGACGGGTTGAATAAGGTCCGGGGTTCCGCCGGGTCCTAATGTCCACCGCACCGAGACGGGTTAAATAAAGTCCAGGGTTCCGCTGGGTCCTAATGTCCACCGCACCAAGACGGGTTGAATAAGGTCCGGGATTCCGCCGGGTCCTAATGTCCACCGCACCGAGACGGGTTGAGTACGGTCCGGGGTTCCGCCGGGTCCTAATGTCCACCGCACCGAGACGGGTTGAGTACGGTCCGGGGTTCCGACGGGTCCTAAAGACCACTGCATTGAGACAGGTTAAATAAGGTCCGGGGTTCTGCTGGGTCCTAAAGACCACTGCACTGAGACAGGTTGAATAAGGGACTTGAGCATCCTCTTTTTTTTGTATCCGTGGGGGGTCTTGGAACCAGTCCCCTGTGGTTAAGGAAGGCTGACTGTACATTGAAACGTACAGTTCAGAAACGTCAGTAGCCAGTACAGTGCATGTTCCAGCAGCAATACAGAGCACGACGAGTGTCAAAACAGCAGCAGCCCAATAAACCCCTTTCCCTCCGACCCTGATGTGTGCGCACGCACCCCGGCCTCTTGTCTCCAGGCCAGAGGGTTGGTGATTTTATTGAGGGGAGTGGCAGCGAGGCAGAATGGCAGCCCTCCCAACCCCACCGGCGAGCCGTCCACCCGACCGTTCAGCTCCACGTCCATGCCTGCCGCTCACTGGCTCTTCTTGGGTTGCAGGTCACGGGGAAATTCAGGGGGGGAGTGAATCCCTTCACCCAGGGCTGCTGGAGAAACATCTCTTATGTACTCTGCAGTTCACAGGCACCCAGGTGAGTGTGAAGCACTTCCCTTCCTCCCTACGCCTCACTGTTCCCTCCCTCAACTCCCTCACAGTTCCCTCCACCATCCTCACTGTTCCCTCCTTTACCCTTCCTCACTGTACTCTCCTCCCCCTCCCTCACTGTTCCCTCCTCCCCTTCCCTCACTGTTCCCTCCGCCCCCTCCCTCACTGATCCCTCCTCCCCTCCCTCACTTTTCCCTCCTCCCCTCCCTCACAGTTCCCTCCACCATCCTCACTGTTCCCTCCTTTCCCCTTCCTCACTGTTCCCTCCTCCCCTTCCCTCACTGTTCCCTCCTCCCCCTCCCTCACTGTTCCCTCCTCCCCTCCCTCACAGTTCCCTCCACCATCCTCACTGTTCCCTCCTTTCCCCTTCCTCACTGTTCCCTCCTCCCCTCCCTCACTGTTCCCTCCTCCCCTCCCTCACAGTTCCCTCCACCATCCTCACTGTACCCTCCTTTCCCCTTCCTCACAGTTCCCTCCTTTCCCCTTCCTCACTGTTCCCTCCTCCCCCTCCCTCACTGTTCCCTCCTCCCCTTCCCTCACTATTCCCTCCTCCCCCTCCCTCACTGTTCCCTCCTCCCCTCCCTCACTGTTCTCTCCTCCCCTCCCTCACAGTTCCCTCCACCATCCTCACTGTTCCCTCCTCCCCTTCCCTCACTGTTCCCTCCTCCCCCTCCCTCACTGTTCCCTCCTCCCCTCCCTCACTGTTCCCTCCTCCCCTCCCTCACAGTTCCCTCCACCATCCTCACTGTTCCCTCCTTTCCCCTTCCTCACTGTTCCCTCCTCCCCTCCCTCACTGTTCCCTCCTCCCCTCCCTCACAGTTCCCTCCACCATCCTCACTGTTCCCTCCTTTCCCCTTCCTCACTGTTCCCTCCTCCCCTTCCCTCACTGTTCCCTCCTCCCCCTCCCTCACTGTTCCCTCCTCCCCTCCCTCACAGTTCCCTCCACCATCCTCACTGTTCCCTCCTTTCCCCTTCCTCACTGTTCCCTCCTCCCCTCCCTCACAGTTCCCTCCACCATCCTCACTGTACCCTCCTTTCCCCTTCCTCACAGTTCCCTCCTTTCCCCTTCCTCACTGTTCCCTCCTCCCCCTCCCTCACTGTTCCCTCCTCCCCCTCCCTCACTGTTCCCTCCTTTCCCCTTCCTCACAGTTCCCTCCTCCCCCTCCCTCACTGTTCCCTCCTCCCCCTCCCTCACTGTTCCCTCCTCCCCTCCCTCACTGTTCCCTCCTCCCCTCCCTCACAGTTCCCTCCACCATCCTCACTGTTCCCTCCTTTCCCCTTCCTCACAGTTCCCTCCTCCCCTGCCCTCACTGTTCCCTCCTCCCCCTCCCTCACTGTTCCCTCCTCCCCTCCCTCACTGTTCGCTCCTCCCCTCCCTCACTGTTCCCTCCTCCCCTCCCTCACAGTTCCCTCCACCATCCTCACTGTTCCCTCCACCATCCTCACTGTTCCCTCCTTTCCCCTTCCTCACTGTTCCCTCCTCCCCTCCCTCACAGTTCCCTCCACCATCCTCACTGTACCCTCCTTTCCCCTTCCTCACAGTTCCCTCCTTTCCCCTTCCTCACTGTACTCTCCTCCCCCTCCCTCACTGTTCCCTCCTCCCCCTCCCTCACTGTTCCCTCCTCCCCTTCCCTCACTGTTCCCTCCTCCCCCTCCCTCACTGTTCCCTCCTCCCCTCCCTCACTGTTGCCTCCTCCCCTTCCCTCACTGTTCCCTCCTCCCCTCCCTCACAGTTCCCTCCTCCCCTCCCTCACTGTTCCCTCCTCCCCTCCCTCACAGTTCCCTCCACCATCCTCACTGTTCCCTCCTTTCCCCTTCCTCACTGTTCCCTCCTCCCCTCCCTCACAGTTCCCTCCACCATCCTCACTGTACCCTCCTTTCCCCTTCCTCACAGTTCCCTCCTTTCCCCTTCCTCACTGTTCCCTCCTCCCCCTCCCTCACTGTTCCCTCCTTTCCCCTTCCTCACAGTTCCCTCCTCCCCCTCCCTCACTGTTCCCTCCTCCCCCTCCCTCACTGTTCCCTCCTCCCCTCCCTCACTGTTCCCTCCTCCCCTCCCTCACAGTTCCCTCCACCATCCTCACTGTTCCCTCCTTTCCCCTTCCTCACAGTTCCCTCCTCCCCTGCCCTCACTGTTCCCTCCTCCCCCTCCCTCACTGTTCCCTCCTCCCCTCCCTCACTGTTCCCTCCTCCCCTCCCTCACAGTTCCCTCCACCATCCTCACTGTTCCCTCCACCATCCTCACTGTTCCCTCCTTTCCCCTTCCTCACAGTTCCCTCCTCCCCTTCCCTCACTGTTCCCTCCTCCCCCTCCCTCACTGTTCCCTCCTCCCCTCCCCTCACAGTTCCCTCCACCATCCTCACTGTTCCCTCCTTTCCCCTTCCTCACTGTTCCCTCCTCCCCTCCCTCACTGTTCCCTCCTCCCCTCCCTCACAGTTCCCTCCACCATCCTCACTGTACCCTCCTTTCCCCTTCCTCACAGTTCCCTCCTTTCCCCTTCCTCACTGTACTCTCCTCCCCCTCCCTCACTGTTCCCTCCTCCCCCTCCCTCACTGTTCCCTCCTCCCCTTCCCTCACTGTTCCCTCCTCCCCCTCCCTCACTGTTCCCTCCTCCCCCTCCCTCACTGTTCCCTCCTCCCCTCCCTCACAGTTCCCTCCTCCCCTCCCTCACTGTTCCCTCCTCCCCTCCCTCACAGTTCCCTCCACCATCCTCACTGTTCCCTCCTTTCCCCTTCCTCACAGTTCCCTCCTCCCCTTCCCTCACTGTTCCCTCCTCCCCCTCCCTCACTGTTCCCTCCTCCCCCTCCCTCACTGTTCCCTCCTCCCCTCCCTCACAGTTCCCTCCACCATCCTCACTGTTCCCTCCTTTCCCCTTCCTCACTGTTCCCTCCTCCCCTCCCTCACTGTTCCCTCCTCCCCTCCCTCACAGTTCCCTCCACCATCCTCACTGTACCCTCCTTTCCCCTTCCTCACAGTTCCCTCCTTTCCCCTTCCTCACTGTTCCCTCCTCCCCCTCCCTCACTGTTCCCTCCTCCCCTTCCCTCACTGTTCCCTCCTCCCCCTCCCTCACTGTTCCCTCCTCCCCTCCCTCACTGTTCTCTCCTCCCCTCCCTCACAGTTCCCTCCACCATCCTCACTGTTCCCTCCTCCCCTTCCCTCACTGTTCCCTCCTCCCCCTCCCTCACTGTTCCCTCCTCCCCTCCCTCACTGTTCCCTCCTCCCCTCCCTCACAGTTCCCTCCACCATCCTCACTGTTCCCTCCTTTCCCCTTCCTCACTGTTCCCTCCTCCCCTCCCTCACTGTTCCCTCCTCCCCTCCCTCACAGTTCCCTCCACCATCCTCACTGTTCCCTCCTTTCCCCTTCCTCACTGTTCCCCTCCTCCCCTTCCTCACTGTTCCCTCCTCCCCCTCCCTCACTGTTCCCTCCTCCCCTCCCTCACAGTTCCCTCCACCATCCTCACTGTTCCCTCCTTTCCCCTTCCTCACTGTTCCTCCTCCCCTCCCTCACAGTTCCCTCCACCATCCTCACTGTACCCTCCTTTCCCCTTCCTCACAGTTCCTCCTTTCCCCTTCCTCACTGTTCCCTCCTCCCCCTCCCTCACTGTTCCCTCCTCCCCCTCCCTCACTGTTCCCTCCTTTCCCCTTCCTCACAGTTCCCTCCTCCCCCTCCCTCACTGTTCCCTCCTCCCCCTCCCTCACTGTTCCCTCCTCCCCTCCCTCACTGTTCCCTCCTCCCCTCCCTCACAGTTCCCTCCACCATCCTCACTGTTCCCTCCTTTCCCCTTCCTCACAGTTCCCTCCTCCCCTGCCCTCACTGTTCCCTCCTCCCCCTCCCTCACTGTTCCCTCCTCCCCTCCCTCACTGTTCCCTCCTCCCCTCCCTCACTGTTCCCTCCTCCCCTCCCTCACAGTTCCCTCCACCATCCTCACTGTTCCCTCCACCATCCTCACTGTTCCCTCCTTTCCCCTTCCTCACTGTTCCCTCCTCCCCTCCCTCACTGTTCCCTCCTCCCCTCCCTCACAGTTCCCTCCACCATCCTCACTGTACCCTCCTTTCCCCTTCCTCACAGTTCCCTCCTTTCCCCTTCCTCACTGTACTCTCCTCCCCCTCCCTCACTGTTCCCTCCTCCCCCTCCCTCACTGTTCCCTCCTCCCCTTCCCTCACTGTTCCCTCCTCCCCCTCCCTCACTGTTCCCTCCTCCCCTCCCTCACTGTTGCCTCCTCCCCTTCCCTCACTGTTCCCTCCTCCCCTCCCTCACAGTTCCCTCCTCCCCTCCCTCACAGTTCCCTCCACCATCCTCACTGTACCCTCCTTTCCCCTTCCTCACAGTTCCCTCCTTTCCCCTTCCTCACTGTTCCCTCCTCCCCCTCCCTCACTGTTCCCTCCTTTCCCCTTCCTCACAGTTCCCTCCTTTCCCCTTCCTCACTGTTCCCTCCTCCCCCTCCCTCACTGTTCCCTCCTTTCCCCTTCCTCACAGTTCCCTCCTCCCCTGCCCTCACTGTTCCCTCCTCCCCCTCCCTCACTGTTCCCTCCTCCCCTCCCTCACTGTTCCCTCCTCCCCTCCCTCACTGTTCCCTCCTCCCCTCCCTCACAGTTCCCTCCACCATCCTCACTGTTCCCTCCACCATCCTCACTGTTCCCTCCTTTCCCCTTCCTCACTGTTCCCTCCTCCCCTCCCTCACTGTTCCCTCCTCCCCTCCCTCACAGTTCCCTCCACCATCCTCACTGTACCCTCCTTTCCCCTTCCTCACAGTTCCCTCCTTTCCCCTTCCTCACTGTACTCTCCTCCCCCTCCCTCACTGTTCCCTCCTCCCCCTCCCTCACTGTTCCCTCCTCCCCTTCCCTCACTGTTCCCTCCTCCCCCTCCCTCACTGTTCCCTCCTCCCCTCCCTCACTGTTGCCTCCTCCCCTTCCCTCACTGTTCCCTCCTCCCCTCCCTCACAGTTCCCTCCTCCCCTCCCTCACAGTTCCCTCCACCATCCTCACTGTACCCTCCTTTCCCCTTCCTCACAGTTCCCTCCTTTCCCCTTCCTCACTGTTCCCTCCTCCCCCTCCCTCACTGTTCCCTCCTTTCCCCTTCCTCACAGTTCCCTCCTCCCCCTCCCTCACTGTTCCCTCCTCCCCCTCCCTCACTGTTCCCTCCTCCCCTCCCTCACTGTTCCCTCCTCCCCTCCCTCACAGTTCCCTCCACCATCCTCACTGTTCCCTCCTTTCCCCTTCCTCACAGTTCCCTCCTCCCCTGCCCTCACTGTTCCCTCCTCCCCCTCCCTCACTGTTCCCTCCTCCCCTCCCTCACTGTTCCCTCCTCCCCTCCCTCACAGTTCCCTCCACCATCCTCACTGTTCCCTCCACCATCCTCACTGTTCCCTCCTTTCCCCTTCCTCACAGTTCCCTCCTCCCCTTCCCTCACTGTTCCCTCCTCCCCCTCCCTCACTGTTCCCTCCTCCCCTCCCTCACAGTTCCCTCCACCATCCTCACTGTTCCCTCCTTTCCCCTTCCTCACTGTTCCCTCCTCCCCTCCCTCACTGTTCCCTCCTCCCCTCCCTCACAGTTCCCTCCACCATCCTCACTGTACCCTCCTTTCCCCTTCCTCACAGTTCCCTCCTTTCCCCTTCCTCACTGTACTCTCCTCCCCTCCCTCACTGTTCCCTCCTCCCCCTCCCTCACTGTTCCCTCCTCCCCTTCCCTCACTGTTCCCTCCTCCCCCTCCCTCACTGTTCCCTCCTCCCCCTCCTCACTGTTCCCTCCTCCCCTCCCTCACAGGTTCCCTCCTCCCCTCCCTCACTGTTCCCTCCTCCCCTCCCTCACAGTTCCCTCCACCATCCTCACTGTTCCCTCCTTTCCCTTCCTCACAGTTCCCTCCTCCCCTTCCCTCACTGTTCCCTCCTCCCCCTCCCTCACTTTTCCCTCCTCCCTCCCTCACAGTTCCCTCCACCATCCTCACTGTTCCCCTCCTTTCCCCTTCCTCACAGTTCCCTCCTCCCCTTCCCTCACTGTTCCCTCCTCCCCCTCCCTCACTTTTCCCTCCTCCCCTCCCTCACAGTTCCCCTCCACCATCCTCACTGTTCCCTCCTTTCCCCTTCCTCACTGTTCCCTCCTCCCCTCCCTCACTGTTCCCTCCTCCCCTCCCTCACAGTTCCCTCCACCATCCTCACTGTTCCCTCCTTTCCCCTTCCTCACTGTTCCCTCCTCCCCTTCCTCACTGTTCCCTCCTCCCCCTCCCTCACTTTTCCCTCCTCCCCTCCCTCACAGTTCCCTCCACCATCCTCACTGTTCCCTCCTCCCCTCCCTCACTGTTCCCTCCTCCCCTCCCTCACTGTTCCCCTCCTCCCCTCCCTCACAGTTCCCTCCACCATCCTCACTGTACCCTCCTTTCCCCTTCCTCACAGTTCCCTCCTTTCCCCTTCCTCACTGTACTCTCCTCCCCCTCCCTCACTGTTCCCTCCCCCCCCTCCCTCACTGTTCCCTCCTCCCCCTCCCTCACTGTTCCCCTCCTCCCCTTCCTCACTGTTCCCTCCTCCCCCCTCCCTCACTGTTCCCTCCTCCCCTCCCTCACAGTTCCCTCCACCATCCTCACTGTTCCCTCCTTTCCCCTCCCTCACAGTTCCCTCCACCATCCTCACTGTACCCTCCTTTCCCCTTCCTCACAGTTCCTTCCTTTCCCCTTCCTCACTGTACTCTCCTCCCCCTCCCTCACTGTTCCCTCCTCCCCCTCCCTCACTGTTGCCTCCTCCCCTTCCCTCACTGTTCCCTCCTCCCCCTCCCTCACTGTTCCCTCCTCCCCTCCCTCACTGTTCCCTCTCCCCTCCCTCACAGTTCCCTCCTCCCCTCCCTCACTGTTCCCTCCTCCCCTCCCTCACAGTTCCCTCCACCATCCTCACTGTTCCCTCCTTTCCCCTTCCTCACAGTCCCTCCTCCCCTTCCCTCACTGTTCCCTCCTCCCCCTCCTCACTTTTCCCTCCTCCCCTCCCTCACAGTTCCCTCCACCATCCTCACTGTTCCCTCCTTTCCCCTTCCTCACAGTTCCCTCCTCCCCTTCCCTCACTGTTCCCTCCTCCCCTCCCTCACTTTTCCCTCCCCCCCTCACAGTTCCCTCTCACCATCCTCACTGTTCCCTCCTTTCCCCTTCCTCACTGTTCCCTCCTCCCTCCCTCACTGTTCCCTCCTCCCCTCCCTCACAGTTCCCTCCACCATCCTCACTGTTCCCTCCTTTCCCCTTCCTCACTGTTCCCTCCTCCCCTTCCCTCACTGTTCCCTCCTCCCCTCCCTCACTTTTCCTCCTCCCCTCCCTCACAGTTCCCTCCACCATCCTCACTGTTCCCTCCTCCCCTCCCTCACTGTTCCCTCCTCCCCTCCCTCACTGTTCCCTCCTCCCCTCCTCACAGTTCCCTCCACCATCCTCACTGTACTCCTCCTTCCCCTTCCTCACAGTTCCCTCCTTTCCCCTTCCTCACTGTACTCTCCTCCCCCTCCCTCACTGTTCCCTCCCCCCCCTCCCTCACTGTTCCCTCCTCCCCCTCCCTCACTGTTCCCTCCTCCCCTTCCCTCACTGTTCCCTCCTCCCCCTCCCTCACTGTTCCTCCTCCCCTCCCTCACAGTTCCCTCCACCATCCTCACTGTTCCCTCCTTTCCCCTCCCTCACAGTTCCCTCCACCATCCTCACTGTACCCTCCTTTCCCCTTCCTCACAGTTCCTTCTTTCCCTTCCTCCTCCCCCCCCCCCCCCCCCCCCCCCCCCCCCCTCACTGTACTCTCCTCCCCCTCCCTCACTGTTCCCTCCTCCCCCTCCCTCACTGTTGCCTCCTCCCCTTCCCTCACTGTTCCCTCCTCCCCTTCCTCACAGTTCCCTCCTCCCTCCTCCTCACTGTTCCCTCCTCCCCTCCCTCACAGTTCCCTCCACCATCCTCACTGTTCCCTCCTTTCCCCTTCCTCACAGTTCCCTCCTCCCCTTCCCTCACTGTTCCCTCCTCCCCCTCCCTCACTTTTCCCTCCTCCCCTCCCTCACAGTTCCCTCCACCATCCTCACTGTTCCCCTCCTTCCCCTTCCTCACAGTTCCCTCCTCCCCTTCCTCACTGTTCCCTCCTCCCCCTCCCTCACTTTTCCCTCCTCCCCTCCCTCACAGTTCCCTCCACCATCCTCACTGTTCCCTCCTTTCCCCTTCCTCACTGTTCC
>NW_026779852.1:0-67927 GCF_030144855.1 Hypanus sabinus
TGGGACCGTGTGCGATGGACCAGGCTATCATGAGAGGCGAGGGAGGATATTACTGAGCCTCTGGCGATGATCTTTGAATCATCAGTGGGAACATGAGAGTTCTTGGAGGATTGGAGGGTTGCGGACGTTGTTCCTTTATTCAAGAAAGGGAGTAGAAATAGCTCAATAAATTATAGACCAGTGAGTCTGGCATCACCGGTTGGTAATTTGATGGAGAAGATCCGGAGAGACAGTATTTATGAACTGTTTGTGCGGTATGATATATTTCGGAATCGTCAGAATGTCTTTGTCAAGGGCAGTTTGTCCCGGATTGATATTTCTGAGGATGTGACTGAACACGTTGATGAAAAAAGAGCAGTAGATGCAGGGTACATTGATTTCAACAAGGCCTTTGATAAGATTCATCATGCATGGCTGATTGAAGAAGTAAAGAGTAGTGGGATACAAGGAGACATTGACTAGTGAATCCAGAACTGGCTTGCCCTCAGAAAGCAAAGAGTAAGTGTGGACGGGTCATATTCTGCATGGAGGCAGTGACAAGTGCCTCAGGGTTCTGTTCTGGGACCTTTACTGATCGTGATACTTTTTTTTAATTGAACTGGAATTGGAAGTGGAGGGATGGGTTAGTAAGTGTGATGATGACACAAAGGTTAACGTTGTTGTGGGTAGTGCAGAGCGCTGTCAGAGGTTACAGCGGGACAATGATTGCACGCAAAACTGGTCTGAGAAGTAGCAGGTGAAGTTCAACTCAGATACTTGTGAAGTGCTTCTGTTTGTTAAGTCCATAATATAGTAGAATATAGTATTAATGTTATGAATCTTGGCACTCCGGAGGATCAGAGAGACCTTGGGTTCCGAGAACAGAGGAGACTTTAAGCAGCTTCGAAGTTTCTCTCTGCGGTTAAGAAGACGTACTGTGTATTTGCCCTCATCAAACATGGAATTCAAATTAGAGGCGAGGGCAATTTTGCAGCTATATATGCACCTGACTAGACCACACTTGGAGTACTGTACTCAGTTCCGGTCGTCTTACTACGGGAATGATGAGGAAACCATAGAAAGAATACAGAGAAGATTTAAAAGGATGATTACAAGCTGAGTGAACTCACCCTTTTCTCCTTGGAGCGACGGAGGATGAGAGATGACGAGACATTGGCGGAAATGAGGAATGGAGGTATTGATAGTGTGGATAGTCAGAGTCTTTTTTCCCCAGGTCTGAAATGGTTGCCACAAGAGAACACAGATTTGAGGAGCTGGAGAGTCGGTACAGAGGAGATGTCAGGGGTACGTTTTTCACTCAGAGAGTGGCGGTTGCGTGGATACGGCTGCCGGTAGCTGTGTTTTAGGCGGATACGATAGGGTATTTTAAGAGACTTTTGAATAGACACATGGAGCTAAGTGAAGGGCTTTAATTCTAGTGAAGGCCAATTAATTTCTAAAAGAGGAACATATTCGGCACAGCTTTGTGGGCCGTTGAGTATGTAATGTGCTGTAGGTTTTCTAAGTTTCTATGAAAACTGCGCAACACAGAACAGGGGTCCAAGCAAAATACCATCCAGGACTCTTGCTCTTTCCACAGAGCCTCCGTGTGTTATCCATATTAACGAATCACCTGTCACGACAACTCGCCTCTGCTCTCCCTCACATTCCCTTCTGAGCCACATAACATTAAACAGAGCCATCAAACTGCTGACAGCAACTACCCCCCCCCCAACAACACACACACACACACACACACACACACATACACATACACACACACACACACACACACACACACACACACACACACAGACACACACACACACACACACACACACACACAAACACACACACACATACACACACACACACAGACACACACACACACACACACACACAGACACACACACACACACACACACACACACACACACACACACACACACACACACACACAGACACAGACACACACACACACACACACACACACACACACACACACACACACACCAGTATCCGAAGTCCGAAGTGTGTGGTTGTATATTTGTGTAGAATTGTGCTGTATGGGTTTCGAGGCCGGAATGGGATATATAGGTAATGATATAGTGGGTCCTAAAAGGAGTGGTGTCCACGTAGTCATGGGGTCACTGATGTAAAGTTGCTCCGGCACCATCGCAGCATACCTAAATGGAGACAGAAACACTGCGCAAATCTCTCCCTGCTCTGTCCTCCAATCTCACCAATACCCAGCCTTTCGGCTTTTGTGTCTCGAATTCAGTGTGCCCCTCGGAGATGGTGTGTGTGTGTGTGTGTGACCTGACTATGTGCTGCGGGAACAGTAAGAATGGGGAGGAGAGAAGATGCGAGAGAAAGGGTTTTAAGAGTGCAGATACAGATGCAAGTTGTGTGGAAAAACATGACCGTCCTGTGCATAGAGAGCTGTGGAGAAGCTCAGCTCCTGGTGATAGATATCCAGTGGAAGCGGCGAGGTGTAATACGACTCATCTCTCCCTCATACTCCCAACAATCGCCTGTGACACAGAGAAGGAGGGAGGAGGGAGCGGGGAGCGACCTAGATGGGGACCGTTTAGCCGATGGAATGTATCTCAAAGAAGGGGAATGGCGAAGTGAACGTAAAGGATGTGAGAGGGGGTAGAGATATTGTGTGAATTAGAGGCGGAAGAGCAAAAGAGAAGAGAGTCCGAGTAGAAAGAGAGAGAGAGGGAGAGGGAGATAGAAGCATAGAGAGTTGGGGTGGACAGACAGCGTGTAGGTGGGCGTAGAGTGAGACAGTGAGACAGAACAATAACCCCTGGGTCGTCCGAACAAACACTCCCGGGGTCAGACACAGTGTGGGTCTCCGTTCTCACCATCCCATCATACCATGCCGGCGTCCGACAGAGAGTGCAGCTCCCTCGACTCCGTCCCATCAAGCACACCTGCAGTCAGACACAAAGCAAAATCTCCCTGTACACTATCCCCTCAGACATTCCCGGGGTCACACACAGTGTGAATCTCCCTCCACAACGTCCCATCACACACTCCCGGGGTCAGACACAGAGTGTAAATCCCTCCTCCACAATATCGTTTCATACAACACTCCTGGGGTCAGATACCGAGTCTTCCGCTTTCTATCTGTCTGTCTGTCTGTCTGTCTCTCTCTCTCTCTCTCTCTCTCTCTCTCGCTCTCTCTCTCTCTCTCTGTCTCTCCCCGTCAAGATTAGGAACGGGGAAACGGGGATTGGGGCTTTTAACTCTCCTGTCTTGCTGGTCAACAGTTGGCAGAAGAACTTGCTTTTCGTGGATAGTGAGATTTTTGTTGAGGGTGTAAGCATTCTTGAGACATGTGGTCTGGCAGAGGACCAGAAGGGAATTTGCGGTTATCCTGGATTCAAGGGTCGAATGCAACTCATGGACATTTAGTCGTTATTCTCACCGGTTCCTTTCCATTTCCTTATATCTTTCCCAAAGAGTCTTCCAGTCTTGGTCGGATGTGACCGGAGAGTGAGGAATCTCTGTCTAGAAGAAAAGAAAAGCTTACGAAAGTTTTTCATAGAGTTTGGTAATGTTAGAGATCTCGAAGATGATGAGGTTAATAGGAAGATGCTTAAGAAGGAAATTAGGAGCCAGAAGGATTAAGGGAAACCACAAGGCATTCTCCAAGTATGTGAAGAGCAAGAGGATAAGACGTGAAAAAATTGGACCATCAAGTGTGACAGTGGGAAAGTGTTTGTGGACCCGGATGAAATAGCAGTGGTACGTAATGAATACTTTGCTTCAGTATTCACTACGGAAAAAGATCTTAGTGATAGCAGTGATAATTTGCAGCAGACTGAAAAGATAGAAAATGTAGATATTAAGAAAGAGGATGTGATGGAGCTTTTGAAAAGATCAAGTTGAATGAGTCGTTGGGACGGGATGCGATGTGCCCCAGTCTACCATGAGAGGCGAGGAAGGAGATTACTGAGCCTCTGCCGATGATCTTTGAGTCATCAGTGGGGACCGGATGCGATGTACCCCAGGCTACCATGAGAGGCGAGGGAGGAGATTACTGAGCCTCTGCCGATGATCTTTGAATCATCAGTGGGGACCGGATGCGATGTACCCCAGTCTACCATGAGAGGCGAGGGAGGAGATTACTGAGCCTCTGCCGATGATCTTTGAATCATCAGTGGGGACCGGATGCGATGTACCCCAGGCTGCCATGAGAGGCGAGGAAAGAGATTACTGAGCGTCTGCCGATGATCTTTGAGTCATCAGTGGGGACCGGATGAGATGTACCCCAGGCTACCATGAGAAGCGAGGAAGGAGATTACTGAGCCTCTGCCGATGATCTTTGAATCATCAGTGGGGACCGGAGAGTTTCTGAAAGATTGGAGGGTTGCGGATATTGTTCCTTTATTCAAGAGATGGATCAGAGTTAGCCCAGGAAATTGTAGACCAGTGAAGCCTTACCTCACTGGTTGAAAGTTAATGGAGAAGATGCTGGCAGGCAGTATTTATGACCTTTTTGAGAGATATGATATGATTTGGAATAGTCAGAATGGCTTTGTCGAGGACAAGTTGTGCCGTACGGGCCTGTTTGAATTTTTCGAGGATGTGGCTAAACACGTTCATGAAGGAAGAGCAGTTGATGTGGTGTATATGGATTTCAGCAAATCATTTTATAAGTTACCCGTGCGTGGGTTATTGAGGAAATAAAGAGGCATGGGACACAAGGCGACATTGCATTGTGGAGTCAGACCTAGCGTGCCTACAGAAGACAAAGTGTGGGTGTGGACGGGTCATATTCTGCAGGGAGGACGGTGACCAGTGGGGTGCCTCAGGGATCTAGTCTGTTCGTGATTTAAAAAACAAAATGACCTGGATGAGGAAGTGCCGGGATGGGTTAATAAGTGTGATGATGACACAAAGCTTGGAGTTGTTGTGGGTCGTGTGAAGGGTTGTCAGACGTTACAGCGGGACGTTGATTGGATGCAAAACTGGTCTGAGAAGTAGCAAATGGAGTTCAACACAGATACGTATAGAATTGCTCAGTTTGTTAGTTCAATAATATGGCAGAATATAGTATTAAATGTAAGAATCTTGGCACTGTGGAGGATCAGAGAGATCTTGGGTTCCGACGCCATAGGACGCTCAAAGCAGCTGCGCTGGTTGACTCACTGGTTAAGATGGCGTACGGTGTATTTGCCGTCATCAATCGTGGAATTGAACTTGGGAGCCGAAAGGTAATGTTGCATCTGTATAGGCTCCTGACCAGACCCCACATGGAGTACTGTGCTCAGTTCTGGTCGCCTCACTACGGAGAGGATGTGGAAGCCATAGAAAGGGTGCAGAGGAGATTTAGAAGGATATTTCCTTGACTGGGGTGCATATCTTATGATAACAGGTTAGGTGAACACGGCCTTTTCTCCTCAGAGCGAAGGAGGATGAGAGCTGACCTGATTGAGGTGTATAAGATGATGAGAGGGGTTGATGGTGTGGATAGTCAGCGGCTTTTTCCCAGGGCTGAATTGGTTTCCGCACGGGGACACAGGTTTTGGGTGCTGGGGACTAGGTGCAAGTTCTCGGAGAGTGGTGAGTACATGGAATGGTCTACCTGCAGTACATTTGTAAAGCCAGGGGTGCTGACATATATCCTCGGTCAGAAGCTGGCTGTGACGGGTGTGAGGTGGTACACATTGGAAGGAGAAACTCCCAGGCAAGAGTACAAAGTAAATGGCAGGATACTTGGGAGTGTGAATCTGGGATCTGGGATGTGGTGGGATCTGGGGGTACATGTCCACGAATCCCTGAAGGTCGCCTCACTGTTAGATAGGATAGTTAAGGACCTTATGGAGTGTTCGCCTTCATAAGTCGAGGGATAGATTTTAAGAGACGTGATGTAATGACGCAGATGTATAAAACTCCGGTTAGGCCTCACTTGGAGTACTGTGTCCAGTTCTGGTCGCCTCACTATAGGAAAGATGTGGCTGCATTGGAAAGTGCACAGAGGAGATTTACCAGGATGCTGCCGGGTTTAGAGAGTATGGATTATGATCAGATATTAAGGGAGCTTGGTCTTTACACTCTGGAGGGAAGGAGGATGAGAGGATACATGATAGAGATATACAAGATATTAAAAGGTATAGATAGAGTGGACAGCCAGCGCCTCTTCCCCAGGGTACCACTGCTCAGAACAAGCGGACATTGTTTTAAGGTAAGAGGAGGGAATTTCAAGGGAGGTATTAGAGAAAGGTTTTTCACACAGAGCGTGGCTGATGCGTGGAATGCACTGCCTGAGTCAGTGGTTTATGCAGATACTAGACAGGTATATGGAACAATTTAAGGTGGGGTGTTATATGGGAGGCAGGGCTTGAGGGTCGCACAGCATTTTGGGCTGAAGGGCCTGTAATGTGCTGTACTATTCTATGTTTTATGTTCTAAGTTCCTTCTCTCCGGCTGGTTTAGTTTATGCATTTTGGTCTTGCCCTCGGTTAGATGGCTATTGGGCACTGGTTTTTAAAATTATCATTGTGGGTTTGGGGGTGACACTCAGACCTTGCCCGCTTATTAATGTATTTGATGTGGCAGATGATGTTTTGGGTTTAAATGCAAACTAGTAGGATGTCATTTCACTTACATCGTATTTGACCCGTAGGTGGATCTTGCTGGTCCGGAAATCTGCCACGCTCCCATCTGCTGCTGCTTGGTTCGAGGAAGTAATGTCTTTTTTCTGAAACTAGAAAAGATTAAATTCACTCTGAGGGCGTCTTTGAGAAAGTTTTATTCGAAATGGGGGCCCTTCTTGTCATATTTCGGGAGTCTTAAGGAATTACCTAATAGTTGAGGACATTTGATTGTACTTGGGAAGTTGCTTCCCTTTTAACTCGCATATGGTTTACCTCACAGGGCGGTTGATGAATTGCAATTTGAGTCTATTCTGGATCATCTGGGATGTTCTAGATGTGTGTGGGACTTCCTCTTGAAGTATGTGTAGGTATGGCTGTGAAATATCCGTACTTGTATTTGTGAAGGGTTGTATTGTAAATACATTAGCTGCCATTGTATTTTCTGGGAGGGCGGGTGAGGGGAGGTTTGTTTAAGGGTAAGTTACAAAAGCAAAATGGAGGAAAATGTAATTCATTTTTATTCTGTAGAGTGACCTTTCTTCAATAAAAATATATTACAAATAAAAAGGAATCATAGAGAAGGAATTGTGTGCTGTGAAATGAGGAAGGAAGGGGCGGAGAGTGGGGCCACAGAAAGGGTGTTCAGTTTGAGGCTGTTAGAGCAGAACGTGTCAGGCACCATTTTCTTGCTCCCTATCTCTGAATAGAGTCTATTTCAACGCCGAAATTCACTGACCCATGGCCAGGAGACACAGACAGAGTGAGAATCCTTCCATGAAATCCCATCACCCTCTCCTGGAAATATGCACTGAGTAGCGCTCCCTCCGCAACGATCCATCACTCAGAGTGTAACTCCCTCCATGTTGTTTCAACACACACTCCGGGGTCACACACAGAGTGAAACTCCGTCTGCAATGTCCAAACACGCAGTCCATTCGTCGGATAACCAGCGAAGCTCCCTAAATATTATCCCGTCACATTCCCGGGGACAGACATGTAAAGTACCTACCGCACCGTCGCAGCACACCATACCGGAGTCAGCAAAATTACCTAAACCTCTCCCTCCTCCGTTCTCCCCACTCACCAATAACAGCCTTTCGGTTTTCCAGTAGTTTTGAATGGTGTGTGTCTCTTGGAGATGGTGTGTTTATGTGTGTGAGCGGACTGTGAGCTGCCGTTAGAGGAAGGAAGGGGAGGAGAGAGGAGGCCAGGGAAAGGGTGGTGAGAATGCAAACACTGATGCAAGCGGTGTGGAAGCACATGACCGGCCTGTGCATGCAGAGTTGTGGAGAGATTCAGATCCTGGCGATCGATATCCGGTGGAACGGGGCGGGGGAGGTGTAATGGAGAGAGAGAGAAAAAAAAAACTAAATGTATCAGGGATGGGTCAAGAAGCGGAGGGGCATCAGCGGAAGGTAGAGGTCAATGTTTATGTCATCAGTTTGGAAGTTGGAAGCCTGTATGTACCGGCTGGGTAGCCTCAGAACTGATGGCATGAACATTGAATTCTCTACCTTCCGTTAATGCCCCTCCTCCCCTTCTTACACCATCCCTGCCATACTTAGATGTTTATCTATTTCTCTCAATCTTCCCATCACTCGTTGCCTGTTCTCCATCTCCCGCTGGTGCTCCCCTCCCTCTTTCTTTCTCCCTAGGCCTCCTCCCATGATCCTTTCCCTTCGCCAGCTCTGTATCACTCTCGCCAATCAGCTTTCCAGCTCTTAGCTACATCCCACACCCTCTGGTCTTCTCCTATAATTTCGCATTTCGCTCTGCAATCTCTGCTCTGAACAATTGCAGATGATCGTGGCATTCAAAATGCCCAGGGGCTTCAAGCTGCATAAAAATGTGTGTGTGTGTTTGTGTGTGTGCGCGCGCGCGTGTACATAATGCTTGAATGTGTTTTCTTGATATCCTACATATGCTTGCTATCTTTCCATTCTATACATATTGTGTGTGCTTTGTGCCATGTGGGACTATTTGTATTGCAATTAACAGCAGATCCTGGCTGTATTCATGGGCAGTTCTCTGTGTTGAAATTACAATGAAACTTCAATTGAAATGAAATGAAACCGTTCCGTCTGTAGAGTTCGCACCTTCAGTGGAAGAGAATCTAGTGATACACATATCTGAAGTTCTCATTCCAACCCTAATGTTAAACTCAAAGTTCTTATTATTTTTGGTCACACCTACACATACATAAGTGTGCAGAAACGGCTCCCTCTTCGTTCCTACATGCTGGTGTCTATAACCTAGGCAACATAGGTCTGTGCCGAACATGCCCCTAACTTAGACAAAACACGAGGAAAGCTGCAGATGCTGGAAATTCAAGCAACACTCACAAAATGCTGGTGGAACAAAGCAGGCCAGGCAGCATCTATAGGGAGAAGCACTGTCGACGTTTGGGGTCGAGACCCTTGATCAGGACTAACTTCCAGGTGAGCCAACTCTTCACCTGTGTGTCGGCTGGAGTGGTATACTGCGTCGGGTGCTCCCGCTGTGGTCTTCTATATCTTGTTGAGTCCCGGCGCAGACTGGGAGACCGTTTCGCTGAATACCTAACCTCGGTCCGCCAGAGAAAGCAGGATCTCCCTGTGGTCAAACATTTTAATTCCACATCCCATTCCCACTCTGATATGTCTGTCCATGGCCTCCTCTACTGTCAAAATGAATCCAAACTCAGGTTGGAGGAACAACACCTTATATACCGGCTGGGTAGCCTCCAACCTGATGACATGAACATTGACCTCTAACATCCGTTAATGCCCCTTCTCCCCTTCTTACCCCATCCCTGACATATTTAGTTGTTTGCCTGTTCTCTATCTTCCTCTTGTGCCCCCCTGCCCTTTCTTTCTCCCGAGGCCTCCCGTCCCATGATCCTTTCCCTTCTCCAGCTCTGTATCACTTTCTCGAATCACCTTTCCAGCTCTTGGCGTCATCCCTCCCCCTTCAGTCTTCCCCTATCATTTCTCATTTCCCCCTCCCCCCACTACTTTCAAGTCCCTGACTATCTTTGCTTTCAGTTAGTCCTGACGAAGGGTCTCGGCCCGAAACGTGGACGGTGCTTCTCCTTATAGATGCTGCCTGGCCTGCTGTGTTCCACCAGCATTTTGTGTGTTTTGTTTACCCATACTCCTCTAAATTTCCAAGCTCCATGCATCCAGCCTGGAGTCTCTGAAAAGACCCTATTGTATCCGCCTCCTGGCTGTAACCATGGGCAGTCCTGTGTGATGGAATTACAATGAAACATAAATTGAAATTATTGAAACGAAATGAAACCGTTCCGTCTGTAGATTTTGCACCTTCAATGGAAGAGAATCTAGTGATACACATATCTGAAGTTCTCATTCCAACCCTCATGTTAAACTAAAAGTTATTTTTAATTTTAGCCACACCTGCGCATACATAAGTTTGCAGAAACGGCTCACTCTTCGTTCCTATATACTGGTGACTATAACATAGGCAACATAGAAATATAGAAGAATCTGCAGCACAATTCAGACCCTTAGGCCCGGAAATCGGTGCCGAACATGTCCCTAACTTAGAGCGACCTAGGGTTTACCCATAGACCTCTCTTTTTACAAGCTCCATGCAGCCAGCCTGGAGTCTCTCAAAAGCCCCTATCGTATCCGCCTCCACCACCGCCGCCGGCAGCCCATTCCACTCTCTCACCAGTCTACGGGAAAAAAAAAAAAACAACAACTTACCCTGACAGCTCCTCTGCACATACTTCCAAGCACAATAAATCAATGCGCTTTTGTGCTAGCCATTTCAGCCCTGGCAAAAGGGGTCTGACTGTCCACACGATAAATTCCTCTCATTATCTGTTACACTTCTATCTGTTCATCGCTCATCCTCTTTCGCTCCAAGGATAAAAGATCGAGTTCATTCAACCTCATGAGGCATGCTCCCCAATTCCAGCAACAATCTTGTATTTTGGGGATCGCATACCATCGAGGAATCTGGTTCTCCGACACAGTACCTCTTTTCCGTTCCCCTAACAAAGACAACCCTATCGATACAGCTCGTCAGATTTCACCCGCCTCACTGCTGAGCCACAGATCCATACTCAGTGCCAGAGACCTGACCGGTGAGACTTTCTCCTGCTTGGTAATTTGCACCCCTCTCCTCCATTCCAGAACTATCCAAAGTGGTCTACCTGTTATTGAGCGGGTTGACCACAAGGGGTCACTGCACTGTTTCTGGCTGTTTAGCCCCTTTCACCTTCCTGTCTGTCACCCAGATTTCTGTATCCTACACCTTGAGTGTAAATACCTCTGTATATGTCCGCTCTATCACTCGCTCAACTTCCAGAATGATCCCGAGTTCATCGAATTCTAGTTCGAACTCAGGAACGCACAGTGATAGACGGTGCAGCTGGATGACCTTCTTACAGGTGAAGTTGTCAGGGACTCTGGAGGTCTCCATGCCTTTCCACAACCCGCAAGGAATGCAGTCAACCCTCCTGTCAGGAATGCTTATTGCTCTTTCTAACTGTAATTATAAACGAAACAATAAATAAACTGAAAAAAAATCTACCGATAGTTTTGCGCGTTCTATCACCCGTGTCTCTCCTCCTTGCAGCATCAATTGGATAAGCCCTCTAACTCGAACAATGTCCGCTGCGATTGCCCACAACTCCTCGCCGAGGTAAGCACCTTCTGATCCGGTTATTTACACGGATACAGAAATTCAAACAACGAATGAATTTCACACCGTCCCATCACCCAGACGCGGGGTCAGGCACAAATTGAAGTTCCCTCCCCCCGGTCCCATCACACACGCCGAGTTCAGAGGCTGCTTTCCTCTCCCCACCCCCAGCACTCCTCCGTTCCAGTAGTCCTTCTTTGTGTGTCTGTCTCGGAGACTGTGCGTGTGTTTGTGTTCAGATGGTGAGCAGTGAAGAGCGGAAAAGTGGGAGAGGTTGAGGGGGAGGGAGTAGGGACGTGGTGTTGAGACAGTGGTCACTGGGAGAAAGTGGTGTGGAACCGCAAGACCGGCGTGTCCACACAGAGCAGTGAACAGGATCAGAACCGAGAGATCGACATCCGGAGGAGGGGGTTGGGTGTTGTAACACCTGACGTCACCTCTCCCCCTTCCTCCCCAGAATTCCAGATGAACCGAGTGGTGTAGAGGAGCGAGAAGGTTGATGGAACAATGGAGAGTGTAGGGGATCGAGCGGGTCAGGGAGACGGGAAGAGGAGATGGGGATGGAGGAGATAACGGAGATGCAAAGAGTGCGGGAGACGGAAAGGTTGATGGAGTCGGGGTGTGTAAAAGAAGATGACGGTGATGGAAATTAAGGTAGTGGAAATCGACATCGCATAGAGGGTGTTGTGTTGTGGTGTGGTAGTGTAACACAAGACGTTACCTCTCTCTCCTCCCCGCAATTCCACATTAACACAGAAAGTGAACGGGGTAGTGGAGGCAGCCGGGTGATGGAAACGTGAAAGGCTGTAGGGGACGCAGCAATTCAGAGAGACGGGGAGAGGAGTTGGGGAAGGGGGGGGGGATAACAGAGACGGCGTGAGCTGTAGGGGACAAAGCAGTAATGGAGACGACGTGTGTGGAAGGAAGGTATGAAGAAAGCGGGGGAGGGTGGTGACGCAGAGGATTTTCTGTCTGACTGTGGCGAGTTTGGTCGTCTGAGAACAAAGGGTTGAAGACGAGGGGAGTAGTAGGCGTGGAAGTGTCTGACGGAGACAGGGTAGGGTGCAGGCTCTGCTGCTGGTGAGAGATAGGCGGTGTGTAGAAGAGCGAGGGCGTCATGGAGATGGTCGAGTGTGATTGGAATGGACAGAGTGACTGTAACCGACAGTGGGGAAGAGGGAGGGACTGTCAGAGACGGGGGGGGGATGAGGAGGAGAAGCAGGAACAACTGACATGTGTAGCGGTGCACAGGAGGGCGGGAGTCACGGAGTGGAGTAGGATTTTGCTGAAGGGGAACGGTTCTGATTTCGGGGTGTCAGAAGGGGCTGGATGGACCCAAACGCAGGACGCAGACACTGACTTACTAGTGGGAGGACAGGATGGGGATGCCATGACACTTAAGTATAGCTGGGGTTCAGGCAGGCAGAACGGAGCGGGCTCCCGAAGTTCAGACAGGCAGAACGGAGCGGCTCCCGAAGTTCAGACAGGCAGAACGGAGCGGCTCCCGAAGTTCAGACAGGCAGAACGGAGCGGCTCCCGAAGTTCCAGTCAGGTCGGCAGGCTCCCGGGGTTCAGGCAGGCAGAACGGAGCGGGCTCCCGAAGTTCAGACAGGCAGAACGGAGCTCCCGAAGTTCAGACAGGCAGAACGGAGCGGGCTCCCGAAGTTCAGACAGGCAGAACGGAGCGGGCTCCCGAAGTTCAGGCAGGCAGAACGGAGCGGGCTCCCGAAGTTCAGGCAGGCAGAACGGAGCGGCTCCCGGGGTTCAGACAGGCAGAACGGAGCGGGCTCCCGAAGTTCAGGCAGGCAGAACGGAGCGGCTCCCGAAGTTCCAGTCAGGTAGGCAGGCTCCCGGGGTTCAGGCAGGTCTAGGTGGCGATAGGCTAACGGAGAGACATCCCTGGGCGGGCCGCATGTATCCCGGGTAGAGCCGCCCCCCAGGCGGAAACACAGGAGGCCTGGGAACGACGCAGACCCCGAGGAGGGTGCGGGCGACTATCCCAGGGTATGTGCGGAGGAGAGGAAGGGGGCAATACACTTACAGTGCCACAGCGGGTCGGCCTAATCCATCCGACGGAGGCAAGGGATAGGAACAGGCAGAACCTCTGCCGGGCCGAGACAGGTCAGCCAGACGTGCCCGACAGCGGCAAGCGGTAGGAACGGGCATAGGTCCAGTGTGACCAACACAACAGCCATGACAACGGGACAACAGCACGACCGCGCGAACAAAACAAACGAGCGGAGAAGCGGGACCGGCGCATGGGAAGAAAGGTGGGGCTGCGGACCACTGGTACGGGCTGAGAAGCGTGATGAAGAATTGGTCTGAGCCGGGGCGGAATCACCGAATGCAGAGCCGCGTTCGAATCCGGCGGAGAAACGGGACACAGAACAAAACGACCTTCCGTCTGGTCCCAGTCCCAAAGCCTATTATGAACGCCAGCAGCTCAATGAGTTACAGGTGTGTCTCCTTGAACCAGGAGGGTCCTAACTAGATCACGTGTGACGGGAGGGACAAATGCAGGACCCGGAATCCGGAGAGCTCGGTCCGGTTCAAAATCCTGAACCCATTTCCGGACCGGACCCTGACACGGGGAGGGAGTAGATAACGGAGACGAAGGGGGTTGCAGTTGAGTAAGTACACGAGTTGGAAAGTCACGTTGCAGTTGAAAAAGGCGTTAGAGAGGGGCTGCATGTTCGGCTCTGATAGAGGTGTACAACATATTAAGAGGAATAGACAGAGTGGGCAGCCAGCCCCAGGGCACCACTGCTCAGTACAAGCGGACATGGCTTTAAGGTAAGGAGAGGGAAGTTCAAGTGGATTATTAGCGGAAGGTTTTTCACTCAGAGAGTGGTTGTTGCTGAGTCTGTGGTGGAGGCAGACACATTAGTAAAGTTCAAGAGACTACTGGACAAGTATATGGAGAAATTTAAGGTGGCGGGTTATAATGTGAGGCAGGGTTTGTGGGTCGGTACAACATTGTGGGCCGAAGGTCCTGTAATGTGATGTACTATTCTATGTGCTACGTGTCTACTTTATACATATTATGTGTGCTGCGTGCCATTTAGGACTGTTGGTACTGTGTTTAGCAGCTTGGTCCTGGCTGTATTCATGGGCATTCGTGTGTGATGGAATTTCAATTAAACGTAAATTGAATTCAACTGAAATGAAATGAAACAGTCTCGTCTGTAGGGGTCGCACCTTCCGAGAAAGAGAGCCCAGTGATACACAAATCTGAATACCTCGTTCCAAACCTGACTCTTCAGGCACATTTCCAACTGAATATTCATTCTAATTTTGGCCACACCTGCACCTACATAAGTTTGGAGAACAGGCTGCCTTTTGCTACCGATATACCGGCGACAATAAAGACCGCATAGCATCGAAGAGTCTCGTCCTCGTCCACAGAACATATTTCCCATTCTCTGAACAAATACAAATCTATCGATACAGCTGGCCACATCTCACTCCCTTCCCTGCGGAGCCACAGAACCATAGTCACTGCCAGAGACCTGACTGGTGAGACATCGTCAAGTTTGGTCATTTGCACCTCTCTCCTCCATTCCGGAAGTATCCAAAGTGGATACTTGTCATTCAGCAGGTTGGCCACAAGGCGTCTCTGCACTGGTTTTGGTTTTTTAACCACTATCAACTTCCTGCCTGTCACCCAGAATCCTGTATCTTGCACTTTTAAATACCTCTCTGGATATCCTCCGTATCACCCCCGCAGCTTCCCGAATGATCCAGAGTTCATCCGTTCCAGTTCCAACTCTGTAACGCAGAGTGTGAGAAGGTGCAGCTGGATGACCTTCTGACAGGTAAAGCTGTCAGGAACTCTTGTTCTCCATGCCTTCCCACATCTTGCAAAGGAGTATTCAACTCCCTTGCCAGATATTGCTACTGCTCTGATTTTGCGATTATAAATAAAGAAGCAATACTTAAACGGAAAACAGTTCTGCACCGTCTTTCTCCCGAGAATATCCAATCTCTTCCTTGAAGATTCAAAGAGATAAGCCCTCTAAATTCCACTCAGATCCGATTTCTCGGCTCTCTTTCCTTCTGTTCTGGCTCATCGCCAACACACATACAAACACACACACACATTCAAACACTGAGTGAAATGATCCCTCAACACAACCTACATTTCCCAATCTTGCAGTGTTCCCATTATGTCCTTCAGTGTTTCGTACAGAAAGTGTAGCTTCTCCCTCTTGGATACATACTTTTGAACTGTTGTTTTGCCAATCACTAGTCACTATGAACCCAATTGCACAATCCCGGAATGAGACACAGAATGAATCTCCCTGCACACCGTCTCATCACAGTAAAGTCAGTAAAGTACTGAAGCTCCCTCCATACCGTTTCATCACACACATTCGTGGTCTCTCAAAGTGTGAAGCTCCCCACACACCATCCCATCAAACACTTCCGAGTCCAGACACAAGGTGGGACTCTCTCAACACTGACCCATTACACACTCCTGGTGTCAGACACTGAGCGATACTCACGTTTTCTGTGGACCGTCCTTTCGTGCACACCCGGGTTCAGACACAAAATGAAGCTTACTCCCCCTGGGTCCGTTCAGAAACTCCCAAGTTCAGAAGCTCCTTCCGTCTCACCAATCCCCAGAACTCTGCCGTTCCTGAAGTCTTGAATTGTGAGTCCGGCTCGGAGAATGTAAATGCGTTTGTGCTCAGAGTATGCGTTTGGAATAGGAGATAATTGGAAGAGTGGGTGGTTTTGGTGGGAGAACGGAGGTAGTGGTGACATATCAGTCACTGGGCTGAAGTGTTACCGAACCAAACATTCTACACAAGAGAGTGCAGAGTGCAGAGGCTCAGAACCGAGACATCGATATCCCGAGAAAGTGAGCTGGGTGGTGTAATAAAAGACGTCACCTCTCCCCCTTTCTCCCCAGTATTCCATATAAACGGAGGGAGGGAGACGTGAGGAGGAGGGAGAGGGTTAATGGTACCATGGGGAACCTGCAGGAGATGGAGCGGGTCTGGGAGACGGGGAGCGGAGTTGGGGTAGGAGGAGATAACGGAGTCTCCACGGAGTGTAGCGGACAGAGGGTTGATGGAGACAGGCTGTGTAGAAAAAGATGGCGGTGGCGGAAACGGGGAGGTCTGTAGGGGAAGTCGTGGCTGATGGTGACGAGGATTTTCGTCTCCACGGGAGGATTGACGACGAAGTGGATAGTAGGGGAGGAAGGAAGACAAGGAAGGGTGCAGGGACTGCTGGTGTTGACAGTGGCTGGCTAAGTATGGAACAGCGAGATGAACATGGAGACGTGAATGCGGTGAATGGAAGGGACTGGGTAACTGGACCGCGGAGTTGCGCAGAAGATGGAGGCAGTCACGGAGACGGGGAGGATTTTAGAGGAAGGATGGTTGACGTAAAACAACAAGGGTGTGTAGGGGAGGGAGGTCATGGTGGACTCGTGGTGTTTGAGTAAGTACACGAGTTGTGAAGTCACGTTGCAGTTGAACAAGACGTTGGAGAGGGGCGCATTGCTCGGTTCTGCTCGCCCCCTTCTCTTCCGTGACCTCTGTCTCGAAGACAGGGGAAGGAATGATCCTTCAGGTGGGTGAAACCACGCAAGGCATCGTGTTCCGATGATGTGCCTGGGAGGGCACTGAAATACTCTGTCGAACAACAGGCTGGATTGTCTGAGGAGTCGGTGGTGTGGAAGGCAAATGCAAGGCTCGCATTCATTTCCAGAGCAAGGATTTTATTTTAAGGCACTGGTGAGGTCTTATTTGGAGTATTGTAAGCTGGTTTGGCCTCTTACATAATCAAGCGAGATGAGCTTACATTAGAGATGTTTGAAAGGAGTTTCACGACAAGGACGTGAGCATCTCAGTGGATCTATCCTCGTTCCCACACATTCGTGCAAACACGAAAGTGTCATGCTCCCGACTGAAGAGGTACAGGCATCCGAGTTTCGGCACTGCCCTTCCCCGGAGTCTGGATAGCTGCTGTTTTCCCTTTAAGCCTCAGACTGCCAATTATTGCCCTGTAATACACCGTCACGGAATATCTGCAGTTACAGGCTTCGTGCTGAGCACTCTGTGCTCAACCGTAGGAGATCAATTTCCTGTCCTGCAGCTTGTGATTTTACCCTTGGATTTCGTTAATGTCGTCTTGTTTATTTCGAGTCTAAGTTTCAGCAATTGTCTTTATCACCATCCCAACCCTCTCGTGACGGGATTGCAACGACAGGAGTTTGATAAGATTTGGTCTTTCATTGACTTGTTGCATCGCTGCCAAGTGTGGAAGCTGCAACGCACGAGGTCGCCAGAGGCGGCAGAGCGGTGCGGATTCAAGATGGAGAAGGTGCATCCATCACTGAGACCGCTCACCCGGGGACAGGCTCCCTGTTCATTTCTACCATCGGGAATGAGGCACAGCAGCCCGCAATCTGAATGACCCAGGAACACCTTCTTCCCCTCCCCCACCCCCACCAGCATATTCCTGAACGCATCAGTACCACCTCCACATTGTTGCGGCATTTATTAGCTTTTTGAATTTTACATTAATTTTATAAATTTGCTCCCTGCTGATACTTTAAAAGACCAAATCCCAGGTGGTCTAAGTCACAGATAATAAAACAGACCGTGAATCCGACAGAAATCATGCGATGAAGCTGGACAGGACATTTGACACGCTGGGCTTCATCAGTCAGGACACTGAGTACGGGAGTCTCAGGTCAAGTTGCAGTTATACGGGACGTCGGTCAGGACAGATTTGGAGCACGGTGTTCAGTTCTGGTCGCCCAGCTGTGGGATAGATGCCGCTGAGCTGGAAAAACTGCAGCAGGAGACTTTCGCGGATGCTGCCGGGACACGAGGGATGGAATTATGAAGCGAGGTCGGGAAACTTTAGGCTTGATTCGGTGAACTTACAGAGGTGTATAAAACCACTAGGGACAGAGATAAGGCGAATGCGTGCGCTCTATTTCCCCAGGGCTGGGATATCGAGGACATCAGTGACATGATTGAGGTGAGAGTAGCTGGAAAGAGAAAAGGGAGTTGCAGTGGGTTTAGATAAATGAAAGAGTGAGATGGGAAGAGAGGGGCAGAGAGGAAATAGTGAATCGGGGGAGAGAGTGTGAAGAGAAGAGAGGAAGTAGTGAATCGGGGGAGAGAGTGTGAAGAGAAGAGTGGGAGGAGAGGGCGGCAAGAAAGTGAGAGGAAGGAAAATAGGGATGTAATAGGTGAGGTAGGATTGGAGGAGGATGAGAGAGAGATTTTGGAATGAGGGTAAAGAGAAGGCGACATGGCGAGGAAAGAGGCGATAGAAGGAGGGAGGAGAATAGGGTAGTGGCGAGGGGAAGAGAGAATGGGTTAGTGAGATTCGGAGAGAGAAATAGAGAAAGAGGGTATTGTCATTTGATTCAAGTCGGCTCCACGGGCTGTTGACAGAGATTTCGGACCTTTTCAGAAATATCCGGGCAGAAAGGTGCAGACTTCTCACAGATGAAACGGTACTGGTCATTTTTGCAACTGGATTTACATTTACTGCATTCGGACTTCCCAGCGTTCACATTGTACACGACATTTAAGGCCACTTCCCTGTCAAGGAGGGGGAAACAAGTTCAAAAGGGACAACGCACGTCCAGCAGACAACCCTGTGTCAGTCCCCTAAATCACAGACACGCTCCCTCACCATTGACCTGTGGCAGACCCCATAATCTCCCACTATCCCACTTTCCCAGCACAGCCAGTATCCAGATTACTCACAGTGACCCACACACTCCATGCCACCCTGTGTCAGTCCCGGAATTAATACCATGTCCCACCCTCACCCCGCAGACCGGTGTCCGAACCCAGAATAATCCCAGTACCCCACCTGATCCCACAGGCCAAGCATTCACCCACAGAGCCATTGTCACCCCAAGGCCCAATGGCAGTCTCCAAAATACTCCTACTGCTGCACCTTCTCCCCACAGGCCTGCTTTATAACCCAAAATACCCTGACTTCCCACTCTCACGCCACAGATCATTGTCTGTCCAATGGACACCCACTGACTCACTGTCTATGCAGAGGACAGTATCTGTCCCCAAAACACTCGCACTTCCCACTCACTCCGCACAGCCTCGTGCTTGTCCCGGGAATAATCCCACTGTCAAGCCTTCTTGTTCGAGACCTGTGTCAGAAACCAAAACACTCCCACTTCCCACCTTCTTCCCACAGTTCTCTGTCAATGCCCACATTAATTCACCGATAACGTCTCTACCAACTGCCCGTGTCGGTCGCCAAACAAATCCACTCACTCCACGCAGAACTCTCTCTGTCCCTAAAATGCCCCGTTTTTCCATACTCTTCCCACAGCTCTTGGCAGTCCACAAACTAATGACAATTCCCACTCCCTCAAGAAACCTGTGGCCGTCCCCAAACTAATCCCACTGTCCACTCCCTATTCGTTGCCTGTATCAATCCCATGACAGCTTTCTTCTCAGAAACTTCCAAGATCCCAAATCTCACCCGTCTTCGCATTTTACAATCCAGTATGAACTGCCTTGGTCGTGGACAGCTTTCTCGATAAAATTCTGTGAAATTAAAGTGCCATCAATAATGATTGAGTTCGAGTAAATTTAAAGGAGCGTCACTGTATATCTGATCCCGGAAGAGTGTGAAAGGATGGTGTGGAAGGATCTTTATTCTCTGTCTCACCCCAGGAGAATGAGATGGCACAGTGTGGAGGGAGCCTCACACTATGTCTGACCCAGGCAGTGTGTGATGAGACCGTATGGAGGGGGATCTATGTGTCTGACCCCATAAGAGTGTGCGATATGACGGTACGAAGGGAAATTCACTCGGTGGCTGGCCCCGGAAATATGCGGTGGGACGGTGTGGAGGAGATTCACTACGAATCCCAACCCGGGAGTGTGCAATGGGACGGCGTGGAAGGAGCTTGACTCTATGTCTGACCACGAGAGTGTCTGATGTAACGGTGTGGAGGGAGATGCAATCTGTATCTGACCCCGGGAGACTCTGATGGGACGCTGTGGAGGTAGATTCAATCTGTGTCTGACCCCGGAGTGTGTTTGTTTGGACGGTGTGGAGAAAGCTTCATTCTGTTTCTTAACCCGGGAGTGTGATGGTCGATAAACATGGGTCGCCACTATTTTTTTTCTCATACTGGTAAACATGGGATCCGTGTGAAAATCTCTTCTCAATACTGTTGCAATTTTTCGAGGAAATTACAATTAGTCCAGACAAGGGAGATGCAGTGGGTATTGTGAAATTGGATTGTCAGAAGGCCTTTGACAAAGTGCCGTACATGAGGCTGCTGAACAAGTTAAGAACACCTGGAATTATGGAAAAGTTACATACGTGATTAGAGCGTTGGCTGATTGACAGGAAACAGAGAGTCTGCAGAGAGACTTGGATAAATTGCGAGAATGGGCAAGGAAGTGGCAAATGAAATACAATGCTGGTAAGTGTATGGTCATGCATTTTGGCAGAAGAAATAAACGGGCAGACTATAATTTAAATGGGAAGAGAATTCAAAGTTCTGAGATGCAACGGGACTTAGGAGTCCTAGTGCAGGAAACCCTTGAGGTTAACCTCCAGGTTAAGTCGATGGTGAAGAAAGCGAATGCAATGTTGGCAATCATTTCTGGAGGAATAGAGTAGGAGAAGGGGTGTGATTTTGAGGCTCTATAAGGCACTGCTAAGACCTCACTTGGAATGCTGTTTGCAGGTTTGGGCACCTTATTTAAGAAAGTAGGTGATGACGCTGGAGCGAGTTCAGAGAAAATTCACTAGAATGTTTCCCTGAATGAGAGGGTTAACATTTGAGGAAGGTCTGACCGCTTTTGGACTGTACGTCTTGGAGTTTAGAAGAATGAAAGGGGGTCTCATAGAAACATTTTGAATGTTGAAAGGCATGCACAGAGTGGATGTGGCAAAGTTGTTTCCCATTGTGGGGGAGTCTAGTACGAGAGGGCATGACTTGAGGATTGCAGGGCGCACATTCAGAACAGACAATAGACAATAGACAATAGGTGCAGAAGTAGACCATTCGGTCCCTCGAGTCTGCACCGCCATTCTGAGATCATGGCTGACATTCACTATCAATACCCAGTCCCTGCCTTGTCTCCATATCCCTTGATTGCCCTATCCATCAGATATCTATCTAGCTCCTTCTTGAAAGCATCCAGAGAATTGGCCTCCACCGTCTTCTGAGGCAGTGCATTCCACACCTCCACAACTCTCTGGGAGAGGAAGCTCTTCCTCAACTCTGTTTTAAATAACTGACCTCTTATTCTTAATCCATGCCCTCTGGAACTGGACTCTCCCAACATCTGGAACATATTTCCTGCCTCAATCCTATCAAATCCTTTAATTATCTTAAACTTTTCAATCAGATCCCCTCTCAATCTCCTCAATTCCAGCGTATACAAGCCCAATCTCTCCAATCTCTCTGCATAAGACAGCCCTGCCATCCCAGGAATCAACCTAGTGAATCTACGCTGCACTTCCTCAATTGCCAGAATGTCCTTCCTTAAACCTGGAGACCAAAACTGTACACAATATTCCAGGTGTGGTCTCCCCAGGGCCCTGTACAAATGCAAAAGGACATCCTTACTCTTGTACTCAATTCCCCTTGTAACAAAGGCCAGCATTCCATTAGCCCTCTTCACTGCCTGTTGCACTTGCTCATTCACCTTCATTGACTGGTGAACTAGGACTCCTAGGTCTCTTTGCATTTCTCCCTTACCTAACTCTACACCGTTCAGACAATACTCTGCCCTCTTGTTCCTGCTTCCAAAGTGGATAACTTCACATTTATTCACATTGAATGACATTTGCCAAGTATCTGCCCACTCACCTAGCCTATCCAAGTCTCCCTGTATTGTCCTAACGTCCTCTTCGCATGTCACACTGCCACCCAGTTTAGTATCGTCAGCAAACTTGCTGATATAGTTTTCAATGCCCTCATCTAAATCATTGACATAAATCATAAAGAGCTGTGGTCCCAATACAGAGCCCTGTGGTACCCAACTAGACACCACCAGCCTGTCCGAGAAACACCCATTCACTGCAACCCTTTGCTTTCTGTCCATGTTGAAACCCAGCCCCAATGCCATGAGCTCTGATTTTACTCACCAATCCCCTATGTGGCATCTTATAGAATGCCTTCTGAAAATCTAGGTGTACAACATCACTGGCTTACCCTCGACTAACATCCTTGTTACACCCTCAAAAAACTCCAACAGATTAGTCAAGCATGATTTGCCCTTGGTAAATCCATGCTGGCTCGGCCGAATCCTATTTCTGCCATCACGATGTGCCACTATTTCGTCCTTAATAATGGACTCAAGCATCTTCCCCATCTTCCCCAGGCTAACAGGGCGATAGCTCTCCGTTATCTCCTTCCCTCCCTTCTTGAAAAGTGGGATAACATTAGTCACTCTCCAATCTTCAGGAACTGATCCTGAATCTAAGGAACATTGGAAAATGATTACCAATGCATCCGCAATTTCCTGAGCCACCTCTTTTAGAACCCTCGGATGCAGACCATCTGGACCCGGGGATTTATTAGCATTCAGTACTACCAGTCTACTCATCACAGTTTCTTTCCTAATGTGAATCTGTCTCAATTCCTCTGATATCTTATAACCCTGTCCCATCCATACATCTGGGAGATTGCTTGTGTCCTCCCTGGTGAAGACAGATCTAAAGTACGCATTAAATTCTGTTGCCATTTCCCGGTTTCCCATAACAATTTCTCCCAATTCATTCTTCAAGGGGCCAACATTGTTCTTAACTATCTTCTTTCTCTTCACATAGCTAAAAAAGCTTTTGCTATCCCCTTTTATATTCCTGGCTAGACTAAGCTAATACCTGATTCTTTCTCTCCTACTTTCTTTTTTAGTTAAGATCTGCTGTTCCTTAAAACTTTCCCAATCATCTGTATTCCCACTCATCTTAGCCCTGTCATACTTCTTTTTCTTTAATGCTATACAATCTCTGACTTCCTTTGTCAACCACTGTGGCCCCTTCCCCCTCTTTGAATCCTTCCTTCTCATTGGAATGAACTGCTTTTGCATCCTTTGTATTATGCCCAAGAATATCTGCCACTGCTGATCCACTGTCTTTCCTGCCAGGGCATCCGCCCATTTAACTTTGGCCAGCTCTTCCCTCATGGCTCCGTAGTCTCCTTTATTTAATTGCAACACTGACTCCTCTGATCTGCCCTTATCCCTCTCAAATTGTTGATAAAAACTTATCATGTTATGATCATTGCTTCCTAACGGCTCCTTTACTTCAAGATCACTTATCAATTCCTGTTCATTACACATCACCAATTCCAAAATAGCCTCGTTCCTGGTTGGCTCAAGCACAAGCTGTTCCAAAAATACATCCCTTAGACACTCCACAAACTCCCTATCCTGGGGTTCAGCTCCTACCTGATTCTCCCAGTTTACCTGCATGTTGAAATCTCCCATAACGACTGCATTACCTTTAGCACATGCCAATGTTAACTCCCTAATCAACTTGTACACAATATCCACGCTACTGTTTGGGGGCCTGTACACAACACCGATTAGGGTCTTTTTACCCTTACTGTTCCTCAGCTCAATCCACACAGACTCTACTTCCCCTGTTCCCAAGTCACCTCTTGCTAAGGGCTGAATCTCATTCCTCACCAACAGGGCCACCCCACCCCCTCTTCCCATATTTCTGTCTCTACGATAGCACGTATACCCTGGTACACTCAATTCCCAGGCCTGATCCCCTTGCAGCCATGTCTCCGTTATCCCAACAATATCGTAGTTCCCCATTTTCATCTGAGCTTCAAGCTCATCTGTCTTATTTCTGACACTACGCGCATTCAAGTATAGAATTCTTAGCCCATTCCACCTCTCTTTGCTTAAAACACTGTCTACTGTACCTAACCCAGCTCCTTGAACTTCCATCGGGCTAATTGCACACTGAATTTTGATGACCTTCTCAGGATCACCCAAAACCTCTACACATTTAACCCCATGCTTCTTCTGACCAACCCTCTGGATCTGGATCCATGCCCCCTGCACATCTAGTTTAAACCCCCACGAGCAGCACTGGCAAATACTCCTGCAAGAATGTTAGTACCCCTCCGGTTCAGATGTAGACCGTCCCTTCGAAACAGATTCCAATGGCCCTGGAACAAAGACCAATTATCCAAAAACCTGAACCCTTCCTTCCTGCACCATGCTCTCACCCTCGTATTAATGTGCATAATCATTCTATTCTTCGCCTCACTCGCACGTGGCACAGGTAGCAATCCCGAGATTGTCACCCTGGAGGTCCTGACTTACAGCATCACTCCTAACTCCCTGAACTCTCTAAGCAGGACCCCCTCACTCACCTTACCTACATCGTTGGTCCCTACATGGACCACTACATCTGGGTTCATTCCCTCGTTCTCAAGAATAGCCTGCACCCGATCTGAGATGTCCCGGACCCTGGCACCAGGGAGGCAATATACCATCCGAGACTCCCGATCTGCCCCACAAAATCTCCTATCTGCCCCCCTGACTATAGAATCCCCTAAAACTATCGCTCTCTTCTCTTCCCTCCTCCCCTTTCTAGTTGAGGGTTCAACCTCTGTGCGAGAGGCAGAACCACTACAACTCATTCCTGGTAGGTCATCCCCATCAACAGTATCCAATACGGTATACTTATTGTTAATGGGAATGGCCGCAGGGGTGCTCTGCTCTCTCTGCCTGCTCCCCCTGCCTCACTGGACCGTCACCCATCTGCCTACTTCCTGGTGTTGTGGTGTGTCTACCTCCTGATAACTCCTATCTATCTCTGCCTCTGCCTCCCGAATGATCCGTAGTTCATCCAGCTCCAGCTCCAACTCCCTAACTCGGGCTGATAGGAGCTGCAGCTGGACGCAGCTCTTGCAGGTGTGGTCATCAGGGACAACTGTCTTGACCCTGACCTCCCACATACTGCATACAGAGCACACCACTGCTCTGACTGTCTCCCCCATACCTGAACTGAATTAATAGAATAAGTCTAAAAAGCACCTAGCGACCTTACCTTCTTTCCCTCAGCGAGCAATCACACAGGCTTACGCCCCTTACGCCGAAGCCCACTTAGCCAAAGCCTAGGACTCTGCTTCCACGGACTCCGTGAAGCGAGGGTAATTTTTTTAGCCAGAGCGTGATGAATCTGTGGAAGATGTTGCCACAGGCGGCAGTGGATCCCAAGACATTGTGCGTAATTAAGGCAGAAATTGATAGGTATCTTTGTAGCCAGGGCAGAAGGCGGGAGAGTGGAACTAAATGGGACAATGGATCAGCTCATGATAAAATGGCGGAACAGACTCGATGAGCCGAATTGTCGACTTCTGCCCCTTGTGTTATGTTCTTATGGTCTTTGTCGTGGTGTGACCCTTACCGCTTCATCCTGCGAATTGATTTCCAGGAGCATTGAATCAATGTTTGAACAAAGTAGACGAGCTCCATTGTAAGATATTTCAAACGTGGAGAACAAGTAACACCGGTCTCCATATCTGACCAAATCCTTGGAACAAATTTCCTCTGAAAAGCGGGAATAAGGAAAAATCAATCCTCCTCCACACTGGCCATCACACTCTCCCGGGGTCAGACACAGAGTGAATCTCCCTCCACACCGTCCCATCACACACTCCCCGGGTCAGACGCAGAGTGAATCTCCCTCCACATCGTCCCATCACACACTCCCGTGGTCAGACACAGAGTGAATCTCCCTACATACCGTCCCATCAGACACTCCCCGGGATCGGACACAGAGTTAAGTTTCCTCCACAGCGTCCCACCACAAAATCGAGGAGTCAGACTTACACTTAAGCTAGTGTAAAATCGCACACTCCCGGATGGGACATGTTGCTCCTTCATCACCCTTCGATTACGGACACCAGGAAAAAAGACATGGAGTGAAGCTTTTTATCACTCCCCCTTGACACACGTGCAGGGTCAGAAACAGTATGAAACCCCCTCCGCACCGGCTCATCAGTCTCACCCGAGATCACCCTCGCAAGGAAATTTCCTCGGCACCATCCAATCACATGATCCCTGTGTCAGTAATAGAGTGAACTTTTCCTGATTGAGCAGACACTATTGAGGGTTCATTCCACATGGACCCGTCACGCACTCTCGGGGACAGACGATAAATGAAGCTATTGTCTCACGGTCCCATCATACTCTCCCTGTGTCAGACACAGCTCTTTAAACGCTGTCACATCACACACGACCGGGTAAGTCTCAGACTGAAGCTTTCACTCCACCACACTCTCAAACACTCCATGGGTCAGACATTAAATGAAGCCCCCTGCACACTTTCCCATCACACAGTCCTGCGGACTCATACAGAGTGAACCTCCCCCCACATTACCCACTTACACGCGCCAGTCATCAGATAGCAACTGAAGCACTCTCTTCACCATCCCACCGCATACTCCCGTGGTCAGATATAGATGCTACTTCTACACGGTGATATCACACAATGCAGGGTTCAGAAAACGAAAGGAGCTCCATCCGCACCGTTCTGTCACACACCACTGGCATCAGACAGAGAACGGAACACCATCGTGCCAGGCGTCACTGATCCCGGTGTCAGAAACACACATGACCACATCCCACGCACTCACCCAACTCCCCCTTCACACCATAGCTTCCCATCACAGGCACACTATTTCAAACATAGAGTCCCATCACACACGGGGTGAGACACAGATTTAAGCTCCCTGAGGTCCATCCGATCACACACTAACGTGGTCAGACGCATATTGTATCTCTCTCTCCACGGCCCCATCACACAATCCAGCGGTCAGACACAGAAAGAAACTCCCTCAGCACACTCGACAAATGTCACAGTGAGAGTGATTCTCCCTCTACGGCTTCTCAACAAACCACAGAGCAAAGTGTCAGACACAGAGAGAAGCTGCTTCCACACTGTCCCATCACATGCTCCCGAGTCTAACGCAGTGTGAATCTCCCTCCTGACGTCCCATCACACACTTCCTGGCAGGTCATGGAGCGAAGTTATCTCTGAACCGTCCTATCACACTCCTCCGAGTTCACACACAAAGCGAAGTAACGCCCACGCCCTCCCGTGTCAAACACAGAGTGAATCACCATCCATACCATCTCTTCACACACTCCCGATATCAAGCACAGAGTGACGCTTCCTCTCTCCATGCCTGCCCTGTGATGAGGAGCGGGTTAAAGAGTGGTATGATGCCTCCCCTCTTCTGCTGGTCAACAATCCACAGAACTGGTGACGGAGATCACTGTGTTTTTGTTTAAGAACAGACAGATTAGAATTGAGCGCCGAAACCATGGATTGAAGGGTTGAATTTAATTCATTATCGGTTCGGTTGCAGGTGACCTTAGACTGACGAATCTGTGATACTGAGAAAGATGGTGAGGGATGTTTAGCGTTTACAGTGACACGTGAGTCAGCGTCACGCTACCGAACGGATCACACAGAGTGCTGTGCCAGTGTCACGGTGAAGGGTTTCAGACTGAAGGATGTGCTGGTGGCACAGTGAGAGGCATAGGCGCCACCTTGAATCGTGTGCCTGTGTCACGCTGAGGAGTAGATCAATGTCCCGGTGAAGAATTTGTTGACGTTACAGTGGGGGTCTACGTCAGTATTGTGCGGTGCATGTCCGAGTTGCTGTGAGGGACTTGTCGGTGTCATTGTGATAGGAGTTTCTCTGCCCTGGCGAGAGGTGTACGGATCAGAATGAGGTGTATATCGATGAAACGGCGAGGTAAATGGCACAGTAAAGCGCGTGGTGGCGTCACGGTGAGAAGATTATCTGTTGTCATGGTTTGGGGTGTGCTGGTCTCACAGAGGTGTGTCTGTGTCACGGCGAGTGGCATGTCAGGGCTACGGCCATTGTCTGTGTCAGGGTGAGGTGTGGGTAATTGCACCGGTGTTATTTTGAGGGACGATACCATCTCGGTGTTACAGTGGTGTTACTGTGACGTGTGAGTCTTTGTCACGGTGCGGAGCTGGACGAGTCAGGTTGAGGAGCGTGTTGGTGTCACAGTGAGAGGCGCCTCAGTGTCACTGTTAAGGGCCTGTCGGTGTCACTGTCGAGTTTTACAGTAACATTTGTTTACATTTGAAGCCCGTTCGGCTCACTATGGATCGATAGCGCGGCAACAATTACGATAATGGCGCAAGTAATGAGGCGGAGTCGGCAGATTCTACGGTTCGATCTATTTCCCATGTTCTCTTTCAGTGTGAGGGTGAACGCAGCCGTGTCCCACAATGGGACTCCCTTCCACCCACCACCCGCGGTCTCTCCTTCCACCACAATCACCCCTCCCTCTCTCAATCTCAGTTACATTGAGCCTCATCACTGAGAATCCAAATCCCTTCACTTCCCAGGGCTGAAAAGCGTCTCTCTGATTCCGGAGATTTTGTCACCTCTCCCGAATGTGATCGATTCAGTTGGAGCCCCGGGTGTTTGACTGAGCCCTCAGGGGAGGCTTATCCAGATGATTATGACAGATGGAATGCACCGGGAACTGGCCGTATGGATACAGAGATGCTTTTTTTCGGTGTCACGGTGTGGACGTAACTGTGCCATGGAGGGTATTATATCCCTGTCCAGGAAGGGTAGTTTCAGTTTCACGGTGAGGGGCGTGACCTTATCACGGAACGGTATGTGTCAGTGTCATGGCGAGGTACGAAGTGAGGTACACGTTGTGCGGCGAGTCCGGGTGACTGTGAGCTTTTACACTCACGTTTCATTTCACACTTTTAGTTTACGGTCTGACTCCAACCAGAGTCCGTTCGACTCACCATGGATCGACAGCCCGACCACGGTCAGGAAGAGGACGGACGTAACCATGCTGAGTAGCGACATCTTACGGTCCGGTCCATTTCCGATGTTGTCGTTCGGCTCCTGTTTATGCGGACCTGTGGAGAGACCACTCAGATAAACAGAAGGAGAATTCAGGGGATGGTTAGAGGGGACCGATGGACGGGAAAATGTGAGGGAATGGGGGAGAGAAAACAAAAAGAGAGAGGGGAGGGTATATGGCTGCGCGAGAAGAGGAAGCGATGTTCTGAGTGAATGGGGAGTGTGAGAGGGACAGCGATAGTGTGGGGAAGACTGGGGGAGTGAGTGAGAGAGGGAAGAGACAATGGAACGAGAGGGAGGAGGTGCGAAAGAACGGAAAGAGAGAGTGTCACGAGTTTATCATTTTGAATATCTGTATTATTGTTTGCCCGCTTTGTTCCTTTTCCACACATGAGGTAAATGACGGTCTTGTGGGGATGAACATGTTGTGGTGATTTCGTAGACTCCATTGTGTTTCTTGTTGTGTGGCTGTTGACAAGGAGAAGGGCGGCACGGACACGTGATGATTAGCGTAGCGGTTTACAGTACCAGCGACCCGGGTTCAATTCCCTCTGGTGATAGACATTTCACATTTGGGAATGATACCTTCTGTAGCTCTTCTGATCTTGTGCTCTCTCCGAGCATTTCGCCGACCAAGGTGCAGCATGACCATGTCTATCCAGATAATTAGAATTAATTCAGATGTACATCACAGACAGGAGAAATCCCACCCACATCCGTGTACAGGTCACTTCATTGGAGTAGAACAAGGTTATTCAGTTACAGAATGCAGAATTAAGTATCGAAATTACAGAGAAATTGTAGTGTAGGCAGATTATAAATTTCAAAATCCACGAAGCGTAGGATTTTGAGGTCAAGATTACATCTTATTGTATTAGGGGTCCGTTCAATAGTCTGATTGCTGTAGTGTAGAAGCTGTCCTTGAGACTCCGGATACATGCTTTCGCACTTCCCCTCCGATGGGAGGGTGCAGAAGACAGAATGTCCGGGGATCTTTGATGTCGCGGGGCTCTTTATCAAAACAGCAGCATGTGTCGAAATAGTTCATGGAGGGGAGGCTGGATTCGGAGCTGGGCTCAGTTCTTTCCACACCGCTCTGAAGTTTGCAGCGATCATGGGTGGAGCATTGTTTATATTTTTAATGAGGAACCAGGGACATTCATGAGAACAGAATAGTAGACATTTTGAACAGGGAAGAAAAGAAGACTTTTATTTCAACTTGGTAGACTACTCTGTGTAATGGTGTGGGACCCAGGGGAAGCTGACTGTCTGATATGTCCGGATTGATAGGCATAAAGGATGCTTGACAAGTCCCGTATCAGGATCCACTCTGGAAGATAGCAGAGAGGAAGGTAGAGAGAGACCTAGAAGGAATGGAGCAGGGAGGCTGGGTGGGAGAGGGAAAGATAGGGAAATCAGACGAGAGGAGGGGGAAGGAGATGAAGGGCGGCGTGAGACCCAGGTAGATTTTTCGGGCGTATTTGACTGCGGAGGACAGACAAGGAACGGGCAGTAGATGTACCATACAGAGGCTTGAACAAGGCTATTAACAAGGGCTCAGATGGGAGAATGGTATGAAGATGGTTTGGAACCCAAGAGGATCTCTCTGACCGATTTAATTGAGGAGGAAGTGCAGAGGTGCTGGATGTAATGTACATAGAATTTAACAAGACCCCAGGTAGCATACCCCTCGGAAATGGAGTGCAAAACAGGGAGGGATGGCTGATTATGTATACAATTGGCTCGAAGATAGGGGACAAAATTTCGGTTTGCAATTCATTTCTCAGACTGAAAGCCCTTCACTAACGTTGCTCACGGGTAATCGGTCGTGGAACCAGTGATCTTTGTCAGCTTTATTGACCATTTATAGCAGATTATACAATGCACTGCAGGTGAGCTTGCAGACGACTTTCACGTTGATGGCGTTTTAAACAGTGAAGACAGTTATCTCTTACAGTGGGATCTCGATTCGCCGGGGAAGTCGGCTAAACTAGAGCACATGCAATTTAGTTTGATCTATTGTATTTCAGGAGGACAAACATCAGGGACCGTTGAGTGTGTTGCAAAACACAGGGACCCTGAGGAACAGGGATCACCCAGCAGAGTACGGAAACAGGCCTACAATGTTGTCCCGAATGCACTCCCTCTGGTATGATATATTTCGACTTTGGAAAAAGGAACTGTCTGTCTACTCAGTCTATGTCTTTTGTGATCTTAGAAAACTCTGTCGGATCTCTCGTTCAACATCTTCGGAGGCTATCCAAGATCTTCTAATCCTCCCAACAATGTGGTGAACAGAATTATGTGTAATACTCCGGATGCAGCCTTAACAGAAATTTTGACGAAATTGCAACATAACTTCTGACTTTTGAAACCAGTGTCCTCAATAATAAAGTCATGCGTGTAATATGCCTGCCTAATACAGATCTGTCAGTGGGTGATCATCTGGGGGACAGTGATCACCGCTCCCTGACCTTCAGCATTATCTTGGAAAAGGATAGAATCAGAGAGGACAGGAAAATAATTAATTGTGGAAGGGCAAATTATAAGGCTATAAAAATAGAAATTGCGTGTGTTAATTGGGATGATGCTATTGCAGGGAAATGTACTGTAGTCGATGTTTAAGGATCTCTTGCAGGATGTTAAGGATAAATTTGTCCCGGTGGGGAAGATACACAATGGTTAACAAGTGCAGTGGAAAATCTAGTCAGGTGGAAGAAGGCAGCACACATGAGGTTTAAGAAGGAAGGATCAGATGAGTCTATTGAGGAATATAGGGTAGCAAGAAAGGAGCTTAAGAAGGGGCTGAGAAGCGCAAGAAGGGAGCATGAGAAAGCCTTGCGGAGCAGGGCAACGGAAAACACCAAGGCATTCTTCAATTCTTCATTGTGAAGAACAAAAGGATGACGGGAGTGAAGGTAGTACCGGTTAGACATAAAAGTGGGATGATGTGCCTGGAGGCTGTGGGAGTGAGCAAGATACTCAATGAATACGTCTCTTCGGTATTCACCACAGAGAGAGAACTTTATGACGGTGAGGACAATATTGGTAAGGTTGATGTTCTGGAGCATGTTGATATTAAGGGAGAGGAGGTGTTGGATTGGTTAAAATACATTAGGATGGATAAGTCCTAGGGACCTGACAGAATATGCCACAAGCTGCTACACGAAGAAAGGGAAGAGATTGCTGAACATCTGGCGAGGATATTTATGTCTTTATTGCCCACGGGAATGGTACCGGAGGATTGGAGGGAGGACAATGTTGTCCCTTGTTTAAGCAGTGTAGTAAGGATAGTCCAGGTAACTATAGACCAGTGAACCTTACGTCTGTGGCGGGAAAGCAGTTGGAAAATTTTCTTCGAGATGGGATCTATGGGCATTTAGAGGATCATTGTCTGATCAGCGACAGTTAGCATGACATTGTGAAGGGTTGATCGTGCTTAGCAAGCCTGATAGGGTTCTTTGAGGAGGTGACCAGGCATATATGTATGAAAAGTAGTGCAGTGGATGTGATTTGTATGAATTTTAATAAGACATTTGACAAGGTTCCATATGGTACGCTTATTCTAAAAGTCAGAAGGGATCCAGGGAAGTTTGGCCAGGTGGATTCAGTACTGGCTTACCTGCAGAAGGCAGAGGGTCGTAGTCGCTGGAATGCATTCATATTGGAGGGTTGAGTCTAGTGATGTCCCACAAGAATCTGTTCTTGGACCTCAACATTTTTGTGATTTTTATTATCGACCTTGATGTGAGTTAGAATAGTGGTTTGGAAAGTTTGCAGACAAGACAAAGGTTGTTGGTGTTGTGGATAGGGTTGACGATTGTCGAAGATTGCAGATTAACATTGAGAGGATGCAGAAGTGGACTCAGAAGTGGGAGATGGATTTCAACCCGGAGAAGTGTGAGGTGGTACACTTTGGGAGGACAAACTCCAAGGCAGAGTACAACGTCAATGGCAGGATACTTGGAAGAGTTCAGGAGCAAAGGAATCTGGGGGTACGTGTCCACAGATCCCTGAACGAAGCCTCACAGGTAGATAGGGTAGATAAGAAAACGTATGGGGTGTAAGATTTCATAAATCGTGGAATAGCGTGTAGGAGACGGGATGTAATGCTGCAGCGCTATAAAACTCTAGTTAGGCCATAATTGCAGTACTCTGTTCCGTTCTGGTCGCCTCAGGAAAGGAAGGATGTGGAAGCATTGGAAAGGGCACAGAGGAGTTTAGACAGTATGCTGACAAGTTTACAGAGTATAGATTCAGATCATAACTTAAGCCAGCTAGTGCTTTACTCTTTGAAGAAAATGAGGATAAGAGGAGACATGATAGAGATGTACAGAATATTAAGAGGAATAGGCAGAGAGGACAGCCAGCGCCTCTTCGTTAGGGCCCCACTGCTCAGTACAAGAAGACATGTCTTTAAGGTAAGGTGAGGGAAGTTCAAGGGGGATATTAGAGGATGATCTTTCACTCAGAGAGTGGTTGGTGCGTGGAATGCACTGCCTGAGTCAGTGGTAGAGGCAGATACACTAGTGAAGTTTAAGACAGGCATATGGAGGCTTTTAAAGTGGGGGATTATATGGGAGGCAGGGTTTGTGGGTTGGCACAACATTTTGGGCCGAATGGCTTATAATGAGCTGTACTATTCTATGTTATATGTTCTAAGTCCTTAACCACGGATAATGACATTGGAACCCAATCTTCCTCTGAAAATCAACACTGTTTAGGTTCCTGGTTTTAAAAGTGTTCTATATCTTAACATTTGTGCGATCAAGTTGCAACATGTCACACTTCTCCGTGTGAAACTCCACCTGCCATTTGTCCAACCCATAGCTTTAACTGATACATATCCTACTGCCTTTTGAGGTGAAATTTTGAAGGTACAGAATCTTTATGTTATTCTTTGGTTAAAATGAAAGGTTAAAGTTTTGAGAGAGCAATGGTTTTCAAGGGAGATTGGAAACTTGGTTCGGAAAAAGAGAGATCTACAATATACAGGCATCATGGAGTAAATGAGTTGCTCGAGGAATATACATAATGTAAGAAAAATCTCAAGAGAGAAATTAGAAAGGCTAAAAGAAGATACGAGTTTGGTTTGGCAAATAAGGTGAAAATAAATCCAAAGGGTTTCTCCAGTTATATTAATAGTAAAAGGATATTGAGGGATAAAATTGGTTCCTTAGAGAATCAGTGAAGAGCTATGTGTGGAGTTAAGAGAGATAGGGGAGATTTTGAACAATTTATTTTCTTCGGTATTCACTAAGGAAAACGATACTGAATTGTGTAATGTAAGGAAAACAAGTAGGGACGCTATGGAAACTATGGTTATTAAAGAGGAGGTTGGACTGGCGCTCTTAAGGAATATAAAAATGGATAAATTTCTGAGTCCTGACAGGATTTCCATAGGACCTTATGGGAGGTTAGTGCATAAATAGCAGGGGGTCTGATAGAAATATTTCAAATGTCAGTAGAAGCGGGAATGGTGACGGGAATTGGCGTGTTGCTCATGCAGTTCCGTTGTTTAAACTGGATTCTAAGAGTAAACCTGGCAATTGTAGGCCTGTCAGATTGACGTCAGTGGTGGGTAAATTCATGCAAAGTATTCTTGGAGATGGTATATAAAATTATCTGGATAGACAGGGTATGATCTGGAACAGTCAACATGATTTTTGCGTGGTTGGTCATGTTTGTCAAATCTTATTGAATTTTTGAACAGATTACTAGGAAATTTGACGAGGATAAATAGTGGATGTGGTTTGTATGGATTTCAGTATATCCTGTTACAAGTTTCTGCGCGGAAGGTTTAGGCAGGTTCATTCTTTGGGTGTTTATACTGAAGTAGAAAAATGAATTCAACAGAGGCTGGATGGGAAATGCCAGAGAATAGTGGTGGATAACTCTTTGTCAGGTTGGAGGCCGGTGACTAGTGGTGTGCCTCCGGGATCTGTACTGGGTCCAATGTTGTTTGTTATATCCATTAATGATCTGCATGATGGAGTCGAGCGTATGCAGATAATACAAAGATAGGTGTCATTGTGGATAATGAAGTAGGTTTTCAATGCGTGCAGAGAGATTTAGGCCAGTTAGAAGAGTGGGTTGAAAGATGGCAGATGGAGTTTCATACTGATAATTGTGAGGTTCTACATTTTGGTAGGACTAATCAAAATAGGATCTGCATGGCAAAAGGTAGAGCATTGAGGAATGCAGTAGTGATCTACGAATAATTGTGCATAGTACCCTGAAGTTGCAATCACATGTGGATAGGGTGGTGAAGAAAGCTTTTGGTATGCTGGCCTTTATAAATCAGAGCATTGTGTATAGGATTTGGGACGTTATATTATAATTGTACAGGCATTGGCGAGGCCAAATTTCGAGTATTGTGTACAGTTCTGGTCACCGAGTTTTTGGAATGATGTCAACAAAATCGATGGAGTACAGAGAAAATTTACTAGAATGTTACCTGGGTTTCAGCACCTAAGTTGATGAGGAAGGTTGAACATGTCAAGTTGACGGCGACTAGATAGAGATATTTAACATTATGAGGGGGATACATAGAATTGACCTGGACAGTTTTCTTTCCTTTGAAAGTAGAGGAGATTCAAACAAGAGAACATGAGTTGAGATTTAGGGGCAAACGTTTTGGGGAATTTCTTTACTTGGAGAGTGGTAGCTGAGTGGAAAGAGCTAACTGTGGAAGTGGCAGAGGCAGTTGCGAAGTTGTCAATTAAAATAAAATTAGATAGATCATGGAGGGTTATGGGCGAAGTGCAAGTCGGTGATACTAGGTGAGAGTAAGCGTTCGGCACGGAGAAGAAGGGCCGAGAGGGCCTGACTCCGTGCAGTAATTGTCATATGGTTATACGGTTATACCTATTCTTTTCAGGTCTCATACACTATCCACACCACCCATCCTCGTATCATCTGCAAACGTACTAATCTAAACTGTCATCCGGGTCATTCACATACATTATAGACAGGAGAGGTTTCAGTTACATCCACAAATACCGACAACTTCATGGTAGGGGAGCAACGTAAATCAATCACATCATGCAGAATAAAGGTTCACAGTCACAGAGAATCTGCGGTGCAGGTAGGGAATAAGGTGCAGCGGCAAAGGGGAAGCAGGTTACGAGGTCAAAAGTATATTTATCATGGTACAGGACAGTTCAATAGTCTGATGACTGTGGGGTAGAAGCTCTCCTTGAGCCTAGTGAAACAGGCCTTCGCATCTTCCCCTCCGATGGGAAGGTGCATAAGACAGAACGGCCGGCGTGGCTGGAAGTGGTTCTGTGATGCTGCTGGTTGCTTCATCGATGCGCCAGGAACTGTGGACGGAGTTCATGGAGGGGACGCACGTTTCGGAGCTGGGCTCAGCTCTTTCCACAACGCTCTGCAGTTTCCTAAGGTCACAGGTGGTGCCGTTTCCATATTTTTTGAGAGGAACCAGGGCGATTCATGAGAACAGGGTAGTAGACTTGATTAATAGGAAACTCAATAAGGCATTTAATGTTTCCAATTAGTGGGCTACTCTAAATCGGAAGTGTACGTATTTCAGTTGGACAAAGGCGTCCATGGAGCCATGGGGGAGGAACTTGCCAAAGGTGACTGGAAGGATACACAAGCAGGGATGACAGTGGAACAACAATTGCAGGAATTTCTGGGAATAATGCAGCAGGTGCAGGATTAGATCATTCCAAAGCGAAAGAGAGTTCCTAAATGGAGTAGGGGGCGACCGTGGATAACAAGGGAAGTCAAGGACAGTATAACAATAAAAGAGAACAATCATAACATAGCAAAGATGTGCGGGAAGCCAGAGGTTTGGGAAACTTTCAAAGAGCATCAGAACATAATTAAAAAGGCAATAAGGGACAAAATTTGAGGTACGAATCTAAGCTAGCAAAGAATATAAATGAGGATAGTAAAAGCTTCTTTTGGTATGTGAAGAGGAAATATATCAGTTAAGACCAAATTTGGGCCCTTGAAGACAGAAACTGTTGAATTTATTATGGGGAAAAAGGGAATGGCAGAAGAGATGAACAGTTGGATCTGTCTTCACTGGGGAAGACACAGCCAATATGCCAGATGGGCTTGGGGTATCTCAATGCAGAAAGCTTAATGGAAATGCGGTTGAGCTCAGAGAATGAATCAATACAGTGAATTATGAGATTGTAGCCATTACTAAGAATTGTGTGTAGGAAGAGCAAGCAGGAGAGCACCATATTTCGATGTGAGAAGGCAGAAAGAATTAAAGAAGGAGGGGTGACATTATCAGGCTTAGAAAATGTTACCGCAGAGGACAATCAGGACAGGCAAGATAATTCGTCTAAGTGAGGCTTTATGGGTTGAAATGACGGAATGCATGACAATGTTACAACATATATCATAGAATAGTACACACAGTACGGACACTTCGGCACACTCTTAAACCCCGCCCCTCCTATAACCCTCCTGCTGAATTTCCTCCATATAGCTGGCTGGTAATCTCTTAAATTCCACTACTGTATCTGCCCCCAACACTGACTCAGGCAGTGCATTCTATGCACCAACCACTCTCTGATTTAAAAACCTTCCTCTAATATCTCCCTTGAACTTTCCACCTCATACCTTAAAGTGATGTCCTCTTGATTTGAGCAGTGTTGACCTGGGAAAGAGGCGCTGGCTGTCCACTCTATCTATTCTTCTTAATATCCTGTATAACTTAGCATGACTTCTCTCATCCTCCTTCTCTCCAGGGAGAGAAAAAAAAAAACATAGCTCTCTTAATCTCTGCTCATTATGCATATTCTATAAACCAGGCAGCATCCTGGTAAATCTCCTCTTTACCCTTTCCAATGAATCCACATCCTTCCTATACTGAGGCGACCAGAACTGGACACAGTACTCCAAGTGTGTCCTAACAGTTCTATAGAGGTGCATCATTACCCGCGACTCTTAAATTCTATCCCTCGTCTTATGAAACACTCCGTAATCTTTCTTAACTAACCTAAATACCTGTGAGTCAACTTTCAGGAATCTATGGACATATATTTCCAGACATCTCTTCTCCTCCACGCTACCAAGTATGCTGCAATATACTTTGTACTCTGCCTTTGGGATTGTCCTTCCAAAGTGTACCACCTCACACTTCTCCGGCTTGAACTCCATCTTCCAATTCTCAGCCCACTTCTGTATCCTTTCAATGTCTCTCTGCAATCTTCAACAATCCGCAGCACTATCTGCCACACCACCAACCTTTGTGTCGTCTGCAATCTTGCCAAACCACTCTTCTACCCCCACATCCAGTTCGTTAATAAAAATCACAAAAAGTAGAGGGACAAGAACAGATCCTTGAGGGGCACCACTAGCCACAATCCTCCAATCAGAATGGACTCCGTCCACAACGACCCTCTGCTTTCTGCAGGCAAGCCAATTCTGAATCTTCCCTGGATTCCATGGCTTCTGACTTTCTGTATAAGCCTACGGTTTGGTATTTCAGGAAGACAAGCCAGGATGGGACACTCTCAGTGAAGAGGATGAACCTTGGGAAGAGATAAAGTATAGATGGACCCAGATTACGGGAAAACGTTTCCCAGAAATTGAGGTCAAGGCTAGATAGGGCGGTGAGGGAGTCTGTAGCTCAATTTGCAATCACAGAATGCAGAATAAAGTGTCACAGTTACAGAGAGAGGGCAGGGCGGGCAGGCGATAAGGTGCAAGGGGCCACGACGAGATAGATCGTGAGGTCAGGAGACCATCTGATCGTTCTCGGGGGCGTTCGATAATCTGATATTTCCCACACACCCCCCGATGGGAGGGAGTCTGGGTTGGGCAGGGGTCTATGATTAATCTGGCTGCTGCACCGAGGCAGCAGGGAATGTAGGCAAGAGGCCACGGTGGGAACTTGTTAGATTTCCATATTTGGTGAGAGCCACTGAGACGGACGATTAGGGAAGTGTAGTAGACAAAGATGTATAGGGACTTCAATCAGGCATTGGTTGGGCTGCTCTGTATAATGGGGTGGAGCCCAGGGAGATTAGACGGACCGATTTGATTGCTGATTACCTGTTTGTCCTGATTGCCAGATAAAATCTACAATGGCTTTAACAAATCCAGTCACAAGATCCCAGATGGTAGATCAGTTTGGGAGATTGAAGAGAGAAAGGGAGGAAGAGACGGAGAAAGAAAGGAGAGGTGAGAGAGATGTAGTATTTGAGGAAGACAAGCCAGGATGGGACATTCACAGGAAGAGGGGGAACCCTGGGGTGCGTTATAGAATAGATGGACTCAGGGTTACGGGAAAACGGTTCCCAGAAATTGCGGTCAATGATAGATAGGGCAGTAAAGATTGCATCTTTATCAATCAAGGCACTGTGTACAGGAGTAGAGAGGTCACTTTGCAGTTGTACAGGATGTAGGGTAGGCCGACCTTGGAGTACAGTGTTCAGTTTTTTGTTCAACTGCTCCAGGAGAAATGCCACTGAGCAGCAACGGCTGCAGAGGGAGATTTACGCGTATGTTGCCGAGAATCCGAGGGACTGAGTTATGGAGATAATTCAGGCAGTTTAGGATTTTATACCTTGGAGTTCATGGGTGACCTTACAGAGGTTTATAAATCCATGTGGGGCACAGACAATATGAATGTGCAGAGTCATTTTCTGCAGACTTCTAGAATCGAGGACAGAACGCACACTTCTGAGGCGATAGTAGAAAGATATTTAACTGCGGACCAGAGTGACACTTTTTTTTTAATCAGACGGTGCTCCATTTGTGGAAGGAACTGCCAGAGGGAAGGGTCGATGCAGATGCATTTACACTTGTACAGTTGTGCGTACGTCACGTGACCCCCCCCCCCCCCTCAGAATGGCATCATCAAAGTTAACTCTGACCTGCGTGTGACATTTCTCCTGGTCCAGACGCAATAGGAGGATCTTCTTCGTTAGCGATGGGAAGCTCATTTTGGAGAAGGTTCAGCCGCGAGTAGGTGGGGTCCAGATCATCTAGGACAGAATGCAAGAGAATGTGTCAGAGAGGCAAATAGAAGGGCAAGGGACAGGTAGAGACTGGGGGAGACAGAGTGAGAGACAGGTAGAAAATATGAGGGACAGGGTGAAGAGAGTGGAGAGAGACGTGGACTGAGCAGTAGATGGGGGACGGATGGAGACGGGAAATAGAGTGACAGTTGAAGGCGATGAGCGGAAAATGGGAGAATGCGGAGGCAGAACGAAGACAGGAATTCGACAAGCTGTGGGAGGGAGAAGAGGGAACGAAGTCATGAGTGAAGTGGCAGTGAGAAGAGCAAGTGCGTTATCGAAAGTGTCAGGGAGAGACGGGCAGAGTGAGGGGAGAAAAAACTGGCAGAGGTAGCGAGAGGGACAGAAGGAGAGAGAGAGAATGGGTGAGAGAGGGGAAAGAGAGAGGGTTAAGGATTTATTATTTTGGTCGTGGTTGTACTGTTGTTTGCAACCCTTGTTTTGTCACACATTGGAAATATGACTGTCTTTTGGGGATTAAAATGCTGTGGGGCTTTTCTTTCTTTGCTGGCTTATTGTAACAGGAAGAGAGGTAGGTAACGTGGTGGATTACAGTAAAAAGAGACCTGAGTTAAACAAATCTCAATATTTGTTTTTAAAAAGATAAATCTCAAGGTTGAATATCATTTACATATACAAGTGGCTGTTTGTTTTTTTGTGATGTCAATGACTGATCTGAATTAAAGTGGAGATGGCTGGCTGCTAAAATCAGTCGGCCCCTTCACCAGAAGATTTAGGAGCAGAAGGAGGCCATTTGAACCATTGAGTCCGCTCTGCCATTCAATAACGGTGTGATCCAATACTCCAGGAATTCCCCACTCGCATTCCTTCTCGCCATATCATTTGGTCGCTTGGCTAAACTAGAACCTATCTGTCTCTGCCTTAGATTCATCCAATGACTTGGCCTCCACAGCCGTTTGTCGCATCAAATACCGCAGATTTTCCAACCTCTGACTAAAGTAATTTCTCCCTAATATCAGTTCAAAAATGACGTCCATCAATCCTGATTTGTGCCCTCTTGTTCTCAACTCCCCTACCACGGGAAATAACTGTGCAATGTATTCATCCGCTCAGTCCTCTTAGCATTCGGAATGTTTCTATGAGGTTCCACCTCCTCCTGAATTCCTGGGAACACAGCCCAAGAGTTTCCGGACGTTCCTCATAAGGTACCCCTTCATTCCTGGAGTAATTCTCGTGAATCTTCTCTGAAACCTCTGCAATGACGGAATTCATTTTCTACAATAAGTGGCCCAAAACTGCAAACAGTACTTCAAGTGTGGTCTCACCAGTGCCTCATAGAGCCTGAACATCACATCCCTGCTCTTATATTCTATAGTTGTAGAAATGAATACCTGCATGGCATTCGCCTTCTGCACCATTGACTCAACCTGGAGGTAAGATTTAGGGTGTCCTCCAGAAAGCCTCCCAAGTCCCTTTGCATTTCTGCATTTTGAACTCTCCCCCGATCTAAATAATAGTCTGCCCGTTTATTTTTTTCGAACAAACTGCAAGTACGTACACTTTCAAACATTGTATTTCTTTTGCCACTTCGTTTACCATTCCTTTAAAGTATCTTCGACTTTCTGCAGGATCTCTGTTTCCTCAACACTTCTCATTCCTCCACCTATATTTGTGTCATCTGGAAATCATTTACATTCATTGCAAAAAGCATGGATTCCAGCACCGATCCCTGTGGAACTCCACTGGTAACCGGTAGCCAGACGGAATAGGATGACTTTATTCCCAGTCCCTCTTTCCGAACGATCAGGCAATGCTCCACCCACGCTAGTATCTCCCCTATAATTTTTTGGGTTCATATCTTCCTCAGCAGCCTCATGTGCCGCACCTTGCCAAGGGCCTTCTGACAATCCAAGTTCACCATGTCTACTGCATCCTGTTAGTCTACCCTGCTTGTAGTTTCCTTAAAAAATGCAGTAGGTTCATCAGGCAGGATTTTCCTTCCAGGAAACCATGCTGGGTTTTGGCTATCTTATCATTTGCTTGCAGGTATTCCGTAAACTCATCTATAGATTTGTTTCTGCTGCAAGCCACCCTTCCTAAATAGCAGAGTAGCATCTTCAATTTTCCAGCCATCTGGTACAATGCCAGAATCTATCGTTTCTTGAAAGATCATTGTTACTGCCTCCGCAATCTCGCCAGCTATTTCCTTCAGAACCCGAGGGTGCATTCCATCGGGGCCAGTAGATTTATCCACCCTCATACCATTAAGCATTCTGAACACCTTCTCATTCATAAGTTGCATTGCACAAACACTCTTGAATGTCCGCATACTGCAGACTTCTTCAACTGTGAAATCGGACGCAAAATATACATTCGGTTCCTCTGCCATCTCTGCGTCTCTCATTAGCATATCCCCAGCATCAATTTCAATTGGTCCAAAATCTACCCTTGACTCTCTTTTACCCTTTAAATACATAAAAAAATTAGTATTTTCTTTGATATTAGTCACCAGCTTCCTTTCCTAATTCATCGTTTCCTTCTTAATGGCAAGAAGGAATTTTCTTCTGCAAGTTTTTAAAAGCTTCCCAATCCTCATATGATATGCCTGATGCAGCTTAATAAAGACAAGAACGCTATATGCCTTCATAAATCCCTGTCAGAAAGCGTGGCGACGAGCAATGACATTGCACCACAAGATCCCTCTGATAATCAACACTGATTTGGTTCTTATCTTTCATAGTGTGTTATCGGTTACCATTTTACCTACCAAAGTGCAAATTGTGCGTTTGTCCGGGTTAAGCTCAATCTGCCATTTCTCCAATCCATATCAGAAACTGATCCATATCCTACTGCATTCATTGCAGATCTTCTACACGGTCCCTAACACCACTCAACTTCGTATTACGTGCAGACTTGCCAACCCTCCATCTATATTTTCAACGATATCATTTATTTTCATCAGCAGCAGGACAGGTCAGAGCAACATACACAGATACAGATCACTTAGCTGGAATATAACGCGGTACACCAGTCACAGGAAGTGACAGAGTAAAACGTCACAGTTACAGAGAAAGTGCACGGAGGCACACAATAATGTTGAAGGGCCACGAGGTGACGATTGTGAGGTTAGGCGTACCTGATATCCCAATACGGGACCGTTCAATATTCTGATAGCAGTTGAATAGATGCTGTCCTTGAGCCCAGTTACAGCTATATCAAACCATGGTTAGATGCTACTTGGAGCACTGTGTTCACTGTGGGAATACTTTTGAGAGAGTCCAGAGTAGATCTACAATGATGTTGCCTGGATTGGCTAGCGTACCTTATGAGAATAGGCTGAGTGATCTAGCCTCTTTCTCCTCAGAGAGACGGCGGATAATAATTGGCCTGATAGAGGAGTTTAAGATCATAAGAGGCATTGGTCACGTAGATAGCCAGACGCTCTTTCTCAGAGGTTTAATGGCTAACACGAGAGAACAGAGTTCTATGGTACTGGGAAATAGGGGCCGAGGGGGTGACGGGGTAAGACTTTCACACAGAAAGTGGTGTCTGGTGGAATGCACGGCCGCCAACGGTGGTGGAAGAGAGTTCAATAGGGTTAATAACGAGCCTCTTAATAGGCATGGAGTTTAGAAAATAGAGGGCTCTGCGCCATTGAATGTCCAGGCAATTTATAGAGTAAGTTACATGGTCGGCATAACATTGTGGGCCGAATGGTCTAAATGTGCTGTAGATTTCTATGTTCTAGTGAGACATCTTTTCCCATGGAATGGGGGGCAGAAGACAGCATGACCGGGCAGTGCGGTTGGTTCTTTGATCACGATGACAGCAGGCAGTATAGGCAGAGTTCCTGGAGGGATGCATTTTGCCGACAAGTGTTCAGCTGTGTCCACAGTGTTCTGCACTCTCTGGTTTCCGAGATGTGTTCAGCTGTGTCCACAGTGTTCTGCACTCTCTGGTTTCCGAGATGTGTTCAGCTGTGTCCACAGTGTTCTGCAGTCTCAGGTTTCCGAGAAGTGTTCAGCTGTGTCCACAGTGTTCTGCAGTCTCTGGTTTCCGAGATGTGTTCAGCTGTGTCCATAGTGTTCTGCCGTCTCTGGTTTCCGAGATGTGTTCAGCTGTGTCCACAGTGTTCTGCACTCTCTAGTTGCCGAGATGTGTTCAGCTGTGTCCACAGTGTTCTGCAGTCTCTGGTTTCCGAGAAGTGTTCAGCTGTGTCCACAGTGTTCTGCACTCTCTAGTTGCCGAGATGTGTTCAGCTGTGTCCACAATGTTCTGCACTCTCTAGTTGCCGAGATGTGTTCAGCTGTGTCCACAGTGTTCTGCAGTCTCTGGTTTCCGAGAAGTGTTCAGCTGTGTCCACAGTGTTCTGCAGTCTCTGGTTTCCGAGATGTGTTCAGCTTTGTCCACAGTGTTCTGCAGTTCTGGTTTCCGAGATGTGTTCAGCTGTGTTAACAGTGTTCTGCAGTCTCTGTTTTCCGAGATGTGTTCAGCTGTGTCCATAGTGTTCAGCCGTCTCTGGTTTCCGAGATGTGTTCAGCTTTGTCCACAGTGTTCTGCAGTCTCTGGTTTCCGAGAAGTGTTCAGCTTTGTCCACAGTGTTCTGCAGTCTTTGGTTTTCGAGATGTGTTCAGCTGTGTCCACAGTGTTCTGCAGTCTCTGGTTTCCGAGATGTGTTCAGCTGCGTCCACAGTGTTCTGCACTCTCTGGTTGCCGAGATGTGTTCAGCTGTGTCCACAGTGTTCTGCAGTCTCTGGTTTCCGAGAAATTTTCAGTGGTGTCAACAGTGTCCTGCAGTCTCTGGTTTCCGAGATGTGTTCAGCTGTGTCCACAGTGTTCAGCAGTCTCTGGTTTCCGAGAAGTGTTCAGCTGTGTCCACAGTGTTCAGCATTCTCTGGTTTCCGAGATGTGTTCAGCTGTGTCCACAGTGTTCTGCAGTCTCCGGTTTCCGAGAAGTGTTCAGCTGTGTCCACAGTGTTCTGCAGTCTCTGGTTTCCGAGATGTGTTCAGCTGTGTCCACAGTGTTCTGCAGTCTCTGGTTTCCGAGATGTGTTCAGTTGCGTCCACAGTGTTCTGCAGTCTCTGGTTTCCCAGATGTGTTCAGCTGTGTCCACAGTGTTCTGCAGTCTCTGGTTTCCGAGATGTGTTCAGCTGAGTCCACAGTGTTCTGCAGTCTCTGGTTTCCGAGATGTGTTCAGCTGTGTCCACAGTGTTCTGCAGTCTCTGGTTTCCGAGATGTGTTCAGCTGCGTCCACAGTGTTCTGCAGTCTCTAGTTCCCGAGATGTGTTCAGCTGTGTCCACAGTGTCCTGCATTCTCTGGTTTCCGAGATGTGTTCGACTGTGTCCACAGTGTCCTGCAGTCTCTTGTTTCCGAGATGTGTTCAGCTGTGTTCACAGTGTTCTGCACTCTCTAGTTGCTGAGATGAGTACAGCTGTGTCCACAGTGTCCTGCAGTCTCTGGTTTCCCAGATGTGTTCAGCTGTGTCCACAGTGTTCTGCACTCTGTGGTTTCCGAGATGTGTTCAGCTGTGTCCACAGTGTTCTGCACTCTCTGGTTTCCGAGATGTGTACAGCTTTGTCCACAGTGTTCTGCAGTCTCTGGTTTCCGAGATGTGTTCAGCTATGTCCACACTGTTTTGCAGTCTCTGGTTTCCGAGATGTGTTCAGCTGTGTCCACAGTGTTCTGCACTCTCTGGTTGCCGAGATGTGTTCAGCTGAGTACACAGTGTTCTGCAGTCTCTGGTTTACGAGATGTGTTCAGCTGAGTCCACAGTGTTCTGCAGTCTCTGGTTTCCGAGATGTGTTCGACTGTGTCCACAGTGTCCTGCAGTCTCTTGTTTCCGAGATGTGTTCGTCTCTGTCCACAGTGTTCTGCATTCTCTGGTTTCCGAGATGTGTTCAGCTGTGTCCACAGTGTTCTGCAGTTTCTGGTTTCCGAGATGTGTTCAGCTGTGTCCACAGTGTCCTGCATTCTCTGGTTTCCGAGATGTGTTCGACTGTGTCCACACTGTCCTGCAGTCTCTTGTTTCCGAAATGTGTTTGTCTGTGTCGACAGTGTTCTATATTCTCTGGTTTCCGAGATGTGTTCAGCTGTGTCCATAGTGTTCTGCAGTCTCTGGTTTCCGAGATATGTTCAGCTGTGTCCACAGTGTTCTGCAGTCTCTGGTTTCCGAGATGTGTTCAGCTTTGTCCACACTGTTTTGCAGTCTCTGGTTTCCGAGATGTGTTCAGCTTTGTCCACAGTGTTCTGCAGTCTCTGGTTTCCGAGATGTGTTCAGCTGTGTCCACAGTGTTATGCAGTCTCTGGTTTCCGAGAAATTTTCAGTGGTGTCAACAGTGTCCTGCAGTCTCTGGTTTCCGAGATGTGTTCAGCTGTGTCCACAGTGTTCTGCAGTCTCTGGTTTCCGAGAAGTGTTCAGCTGTGTCCACAGTGTTCTGCAGTCTCTGGTTTCCGAGATGTGTTCAGCTGTGTCCACAGTGTTCTGCAGTCTCTGGTTTCCGAGAAGTGTTCAGCTGTGTCCACAGTGTTCTGCAGTCTCTGGTTTCCGAGATGTGTTCAGTTGCGTCCACAGCGTCCTGCATTCTCTGGTTTCCGAGATGTGTTCGACTGTGTCCACAGTGTCCTGCAGTCTCTTGTTTCCGAGATGAGTTCGTCTGTGTCCACAGTGTTCTGCAGTCTCTGGTTTCCGAGATGTGTTCAGCTGTGTCCACAGTGTCCTGCATTCTCTGGTTTCCGAGATGTGTTCGACTGTGTCCACACTGTCCTGCAGTCTCTTGTTTCCGAGATGTGTTCGTCTGTGTCCACAGTGTTCTATATTCTCTGGTTTCCGAGATGTGTTCAGCTGTGTCCACAGTGTTCTGCACTCTCTAGTTGCCGAGATGTGTACAGCTGTGTCCACAGTGTCCTGCAGTCTCTGGTTTCCCAGATGTGTTCAGCTGTGTCCACAGTGTTCTGCAGTCTCTGGTTTCCGAGATGTGTTCAGATGTGTCCACAGTGTTCTGCAGTCTCTGGTTTCCGAGAAGTGTTCAGCTGTGTCCACAGTGTTCTGCAGTCTCTGGTTTCCGAGATGTGTTCAGCTGTGTCCACAGTGTTCTGTAGTCTCTGGTTTCCGAGATGTGTTCAGTTGCGTCCACAGTGTCCTGCATTCTCTGGTTTCCGAGATGTGTTCGACTGTGTCCACAGTGTCCTGCAGTCTCTTGTTTCCGAGATGAGTTCGTCTGTGTCCACAGTGTTCTGCAGTCTCTGGTTTCCGAGATGTGTTCAGCTGTGTCCACAGTGTCCTGCATTCTCTGGTTTCCGAGATGTGTTCGACTGTGTCCACACTGTCCTGCAGTCTCTTGTTTCCGAGATGTGTTCGTCTGTGTCCACAGTGTTCTATATTCTCTGGTTTCCGAGATGTGTTCAGCTGTGTCCACAGTGTTCTGCACTCTCTAGTTGCCGAGATGTGTACAGCTGTGTCCACAGTGTCCTGCAGTCTCTGGTTTCCCAGATGTGTTCAGCTGTGTCCACAGTGTTCTGCAGTCTCTGGTTTCCGAGATATGTTCAGCTGTGTCCACAGTGTTCTGCAGTCTCTGATTTCCGAGATGTGTTCAGCTTTGTCCACACTGTTTTGCAGTCTCTGGTTTCCGAGATGTGTTCAGCTTTGTCCACAGTGTTCTGCAGTCTCTGGTTTCCGAGATGTGTTCAGCTGTGTCCACAGTGCTCTGCAGTCTCTGGTTTCCGAGATGTGTTCAGCTGTGTCCACAGTGAAATGCAGTCTCTGGTTTCCGAGAAGTGTTCAGCTGTGTCCACAGTCTTCTGCAGTCTCTTGTTTCCGAGATGTGTTCAGCTGTGTCCACAGTGTTCTGTAGTCTCTGGTTTCCGAGATGTGTTCAGTTGCGTCCACAGCGTCCTGCATTCTCTGGTTTCCGAGATGTGTTCGACTGTGTCCAGAGTGTCCTGCAGTCTCTTGTTTCCGAGATGAGTTCGTCTGTGTCCACAGTGTTCTGCAGTCTCTGGTTTCCGAGATGTGTTCAGCTGTGTCCACAGTGTCCTGCATTCTCTGGTTTCCGAGATGTGTTCGACTGTGTCCACACTGTCCTGCAGTCTCTTGTTTCCGAGATGTGTTCGTCTGTGTCCACAGTGTTCTATATTCTCTGGTTTCCGAGATGTGTTCAGCTGTGTCCACAGTGTTCTGCACTCTCTAGTTGCCGAGATGTGTACAGCTGTGTCCACAGTGTCCTGCAGTCTCTGGTTTCCCAGATGTGTTCAGCTGTGTCCACAGTGTTCTGCAGTCTCTGGTTTCCGAGATGTGTTCAGCTGTGTCCACAGTGTTCTGCAGTCTCTGGTTTCCGAGAAGTGTTCAGCTGTGTCCACAGTGTTCTGCAGTCTCTGGTTTCCGAGATGCGTTCAGCTGTGTCCACAGTGTTCTGTAGTCTCTGGTTTCCGAGATGTGTTCAGTTGCGTCCACAGTGTCCTGCATTCTCTGGTTTCCGAGATGTGTTCGACTGTGTCCACAGTGTCCTGCAGTCTCTTGTTTCCGAGATGAGTTCGTCTGTGTCCACAGTGTTCTATATTCTCTGGTTTCCGAGATGTGTTCAGCTGTGTCCACAGTGTTCTGCACTCTCTAGTTGCCGAGATGTGTACAGCTGTGTCCACAGTGTCCTGCAGTCTCTGGTTTCCCAGATGTGTTCAGCTGTGTCCACAGTGTTCTGCAGTCTCTGGTTTCCGAGATATGTTCAGCTGTGTCCACAGTGTTCTGCAGTCTCTGATTTCCGAGATGTGTTCAGCTTTGTCCACACTGTTTTGCAGTCTCTGGTTTCCGAGATGTGTTCAGCTTTGTCCACAGTGTTCTGCAGTCTCTGGTTTCCGAGATGTGTTCAGCTGTGTCCACAGTGCTCTGCAGTCTCTGGTTTCCGAGATGTGTTCAGCTGTGTCCACAGTGCTCTGCAGTCTCTGGTTTCCGAGATGTGTTCAGCTGTGTCCACAGTGTTCTGCAGTCTCTGGTTTCCGAGATGTGTTCAGATGTGTCCACAGTGTTCTGCAGTCTCTGGTTTCCGAGATGTGTTCGTCTGTGTCCACAGTGTTCTGCACTCTCTAGTTGCTGAGATGAGTACAGCTGTGTCCACAGTGTCCTGCAGTCTCTGGTTTCCCAGATGTGTTCAGCTGTGTCCACAGTGTTCTGCAGTCTCTGTTTTCCGAGATGTGTTCAGCTGTGTCCACAGTGTTCTGCAGTCTCTGGTTTCCCAGATGTGTTCAGCTGTGTCCACAGTGTTCTGCAGTCTCTGTTTTCCGAGATGTGTACAGCTGTGTCCACAGTGTTCTGCAGTCTCTGGTTTCCGAGATGTGTTCAGCTGTGTCCACAGTGTTCTGCAGTCTCTGGTTTCCGAGATGTGTCCACAGTGTTCTGCAGTCTCTGTTTTCCGAGATGTGTTCAGCTGTGTCCACAGTGTTCTGCAGTCTCTGGTTTCCGAGATGTGTTCAGATGTGTCCACAGTGTTCTGCAGTCTCTGGTTTCCGAGATGTGTTCAGCTTTGTCCATAGTGTTCTGCCGTCTCTGGTTTCCGAGAAGTGTTCAGCTGTGCCCACAGTGTTCTGCACTCTCTGGTTTCCGAGATGTGTTCAGCTGTGTCCACAGTGTTCTGCATTCTCTGGTTTCCGAGATGTGTTCAGCTGTGTCCACAGTGTTCTGCAGCCTCTGGTTTCCGAGATGTGTTCAGTTGCGTCCACAGTGTTCTGCATTCTCTGGTTTCCGAGATGTGTTCAGATGTGTCCACAGTGTTCTGCAGTCTCTGGTTTCCGAGATGTGTTCAGCTGTGTCCACAGTGTTCTGCTGTCTCTGGTTTCCGAGAAGTGTTCAGCTGTGTCCACAGTGTTCTGCACTCTCTGGTTTCCGAGATGTGCTCAGATGTGTCCACAGTGTTCTGCAGTCTCTGGTTTCCGAGATGTGTTCAGATGTGTCCACAGTGTTCTGCATTCTCTGGTTTCCGAGATGTGTTCAGCTGTGTCCACAGTGTTCTGCAGCCTCTGGTTTCCGAGATGTGTTCAGTTGCGTCCACAGTGTTCTGCATTCTCTGGTTTCCGAGATGTGTTCAGATGTGTCCACAGTGTTCTGCAGTCTCTGGTTTCCGAGATGTGTTCAGCTGTGTCCACAGTGTTCTGCCGTCTCTGGTTTCCGAGAAGTGTTCAGCTGTGTCCACAGTGTTCTGCACTCTCTGGTTTCCGAGATGTGCTCAGATGTGTCCACAGTGTTCTGCAGACTCTTGCGCTCAGGGGCGGAACAGTTTCCCTATGAAGATTCAGGAACCCAGATGGTTCATGAGGGCAGGGTAGTAGACGTGATGTGTAGGCAAATCAATAATGCGTTTAATGTTTCCACGTTGGCTACTCTGTAGATTGGGGTGGGACGAAGAGAGATTTGACTGACTGGTTTGTGCGGATTTGTAGGGATAATGTACGCTGAATTTAACATGTCCAAACACGAGGTCCCAGTTGGTAGATTGTTCAGGAAGATAGAAGGCAGGGATGTAGGGGGAGACGGAGAAGGAACGGAGCAGTGACAGAGCGTGGAAGAAGGGAAGATTGGGACGGTGGAAGATAAAAGAGAGAGGGCGATGCTAGATTATATGAGACCCGAGGTGAATTGTCGGGCTGATGTAACCGGGGATGACAGGTCAAGCACTAGTAGTGTATGTATGTATTTAACATGGGTATTAACAAATGCTCAGATGGTTATGTGTTCTGGAGGATGATTTGGAATCGAGGAGATATCTCTGACTAACTGGATTGCGGTGGACTGGTCAAGTCGGGATGGTAGATGTACTGGACCCATATTCTTACAGGGTCCCAGATGGTATATGCTGTGGAAGATGGCTGCGACGCAGGGCCGGATGGCTGACTGGAAATAGAAATGGCTTGGTGTCCGGAGCAAAGGTTTAATGCTGCAGTTCTTTTCTCAGACGAGGCGCCCAACGCGAGCTGAAGGAAATGCTATTTAAATCGGATATGTGTGAGTTATCGGGTTTCTGTGAGACAGCCCCGGGTTGGACTTTCGCAACAATCCGGAGGAACACTGAGGACTGTTGGAGAACAGAAGGACCCGCGGTACAGAAACATGATTAGCAGAATGTGAAGTCACAGGAGAACAGGACGGTGAAGAATGCGTCTGAACGCAGGACTTCATCCGAATGTCACTGAGTACAGGAGTCGGGTGACCATGTTGCAGTTGTACAGGACGGCGGTGAGGTCGCACGTGGAGTACGGTGTTCAGTGTTGGACGTCCGGCTCCCGGAGAGATGACATCGCTTTGGAAATGAGTGCTCGGGGAGATTTACAACGACGATGCCGGGACTCCGGGGACTGAGTTCGGGAGAGACGTTGGGTTGATTGCGACTTTATTCCTTGTAACGCAGGCGTGACCGTTCAGGTATATATAAAACCACGAGGAGGACAGACAGAGGCAATTATCTAACCTGGAGCTGGGCTATCGAGGGCCAGAGAACACATGTATAAGGAGAGAGGTGAAAATGATTCAACTGGTGAGCCGATTGATAACCGTTTGTTACCCAGATGGTGGTCAGACTGTGGAATGAGCTGCCAGGGAATTGGTCGATACAGATGAATTATCACTATATATAACGGATAACACGTGACTCCTTCAAAACGTGAAATCTGACCTGCCTGAGCAGTCATTGGCATTTCTCCTGTTCTCGGCGCCAGAGGAGGGTTTTCTTCCTTAGCGATGGGAAGTTCATTATGCCGAAAATTCAGCTGAGAGTAGGTGGGATCCAGACCATCTGGAACAGAATGGAAGAGAACGTGAGAGAGACAAATAGAAGGGCAAGAGACGGGTAGAGAATGGTGAGGCGGAGTGAGAGACAGGGAGAAAATTTGAGGAAGATGAGGAAGTGAGCAGATAAAGACGTGGAGACGGAGCAGCAGCTGGATGGATGGCGAGGGGAAATAGGGTGACAAATGAAGGTGTTGGGCAGGAAAATGGGAGAGAATGGGGAGAGAGAACGAGGAGAGGAATTCAACAGGCAGTGTGGACGGAGAAGAAGGAAAGGGACGGCTTGCAGCTTAACAGGCGGGGGACCAGCGTTCTGGCAGGCCGGTTTGCCACTGCAACACGGGTGCGTTTAAACTAGGAAGTGGGGGGGAGGGGCGGGACGAACTCGAAATATAAGGTTACAGTTAAAGGGAAAGAGTGCAACAGAAAGACTACAAAATTAAAGGGGTAGAAAGCTCAGGAAGGGATCGGAGAGTATGGCCAACTGCAATAGCGGTCCGTGTGTGAAGCGAGGGGAGTGATGAATTAAAATATGATATATGAATGCACGAAGTATAAGAAATAAAGAGGGTGAGCTTGAGGCTCATTTGGAAATTGGCAAGTATGATGTAATAGGAATAACATAGACATGGCTGCAAGAGGGCCAGGGCTGGGAAATGAATATTCAAGCGATTACGTCCAAACGAAAGGACAACAGTTGGACAGAGGGGCTGGGGAGGCTCTACTTGTGAGGTATGAAATTCAGTCCCTTGCGAGGGGAGGCATAGAATCAGGACATGTAGATTCAGTATGGATAGAACTGAGAAATTGTCAGGGCAAAAGGACACTAATGTGAGTTATCAATAGATCCCCAAATAGTAGCCGGGATATAGTCTGCAAGTTGCATCAAGAGCTAAAATTAGCATGTCGCAAAGGTAATGCTACATGCAGGTAGACTGGGAAAATCAGTTTGACACTGAACCCCAAGATGGGGAGTTTGTGGAGTGCGTCGGAGATGGATTCTTAGAGCAGATTGTACTGAAACCTAACAGACAGAAGGCAATTGTGGATCTAGTGTTGTGTAATGAACCGGATTTGATAAGGGAACTCGAGGTAAAGGAGCCAATAGGACTTTGTGACCATAATATGATGTTTTAATCTACAATTTGAGAGGGAGTAGGGAAAATGTGATGTGTCAGTATTACAGTCGAACAAAGAAGACTATGGAGCCATGAGGGAGTACCTAGCCAAAGTTAACTGGAAAGATACCCTAGCAGGGGTGACACTGGAGCAGGAAGAAGGACTCTAAGGGGAGTAGGGGGCGTCCGTGGCTAACAAGGGAAGTCAAGTACAGTATAAAAATACAAGAAACTTATAACATAGCAAAGATGAGTGGAAAGCCAGAGGATTGGGAAACATTTAAGGAGCAACAGAAGATAACTAAAAATACAATACGGGGAGAAAATATGAGGGACGAAGGTAAGCTAGCCAAGAATACCGAGGAGAATAGTAAAAGCTTCTTTGTATGTGAAGAGGAAAAAGCATTTTAGACCAAAGTTGGGCCCTTGAAGGCAGAAACGGGGGAATTTAATATGGGGAACAAGGAAATGACAGACGAGTTGAACAGTTACTTTGGATCTGTCTTCACTGGGGAAAACACAGACAATATCCCAGATGCGGTCAGAGGACCGAGGGCAACGGAGTAACTGAAAGAAATTCACATTAGGCAGTAAATGGTGTTGAGCAGACTGATGGAACAGAAGGCAAATAAATGCCGTGGGCCTGATGGTCTGCTTGCAAGAGTACATAAAGAGGTGGGTCTAGAAATCGTGGACACATTCGTAACCATTTTCCAATGTTCTATTGATTCAGGATCAGATCCTGAGGATTGGAGGATAGATAATGTTATCCCACATTTTAAGAAAGGAGGGAGAGAGAAAACAAGAAATTAGCCTGAAATCAGTGGTGGGGAAGTGCTGGACTCAATTATAGAAGATGAAATAACGGCACATTTGGATAGCAGTAACAGGATCGGTCGATTCATCATGGATTTACGAAGGGGGGATCATGCTTGACTAATTTCTGGAATTTGTTGAGGATGTGACTATGAAAATGGAAAAGGAGAGCCAGTGGATGTAGTGCACCTGGGCTTTCAGAAAGCCTTTGATGAGGTCCCACATAGGAGAATAGTGGGCAAAATTAAAGCACATGGTATTGGGGATAGGGTACCAACATGAATATAAAATTGGTTGGCAGACAGGAAACACAGAATAGGCATTAACGGGTCCTTTTCACAATAACAGGCAGTGATTAGTGGGGTACCGCATGGTTTCGTGCTAGGATCGCAGCTATTTAAAATAGACCTTAATAATTTAGATGAAGGGATTAAAAGTAACATTAGCAAATTTGCAGATGACACAAAGCAGGGTGGAATTGTGAAATATGAGGAGGATGTTAAGAGAATGCAGGGTGACTTAGACAGGTTGGGTGAGTGGGCAGATAAATGGCAGATGCAGTTTAGTGTGGATAAATGTGAGTTTATCCACTTTGTGGCAAGAGCAGGAAGGCAGATCACTATCTGAATGGTGTCAAATTAGGAAAAGTGTAAATACAACGTTATCTGAGTGCTCTTGTACATCAGTCACTGAGCGCATGCATGCACGTACAGCAGACAGTGCAGAAAGCTAATGGCATGTTTGCCTTCATAACAAGGGGAGTTGAGTATAGGAACAAAGAGGTCCTGCTGCAGTTGTACAGCGCCCTGGTGAGACCACACTTGCAGTATTGTGTTAAGTTTCGGTCTCCAAATTGGAGGAAGGGCATTCTTGCTATTGAGGGAGTGCAGCGTAGGTTCACGAGGTTAATTCCCGGGATGGCGGGACTGTCATATGTTGAAAGATTGGAGCAACTGGGCCTGTATACACTGGAATTTAGAAGGACGAGAGGAGATCTGATGGAGACATATAAGATTGTTAAGGGATTGGGCACGCTGGAGGCAGTAAACATGTTCCCGATGTTGGTGGAGTCCAGAACCAGATGTCACAGTTTAAGACAAAGGGGTAGGTCATTTAGAACTGCGTTGAGGAAAAGCTTCTTCACTCATAGAGTAGTGGATCTATGGAATGCTCTGCCTCAGAAGGCAGTGGAGGGCATTTCTCTGGATGCTTTCAAGGAAGAGTTGGGTCGAGCTTTTAAAGATAGCGGAGTCAAGGGTTATCGGGAGAAGGCAGGAAAGGAGTACTGTTTGTGGATAATCAGCCATGATCACAATGAATGGCGATGCTGGCTCGATGGGCTGAATTGCCTACTCCTCTATTTATAGTCTATTGTCTATTGCGTACAGGAGTAAGTCGGTCATGTTGCAATTGTACAGGATGTCGGTGACGCCGATACACGTGGAGTACGGTGTTCAGTGTTGGTCGTCCTGTTCCCGGAAAGATGCCATAGAATTGGAAATGAGTGCTCGGGGAGACTTACGACGACGTTGCCTGGACACCAGGGACTGAGTTAGGGAAAGAGGTTGGGTTGATTGCGACTGTATTCCTTGTAGAGCAGGGATAACCTTTCAGGGGTATATGAAGCCACGAGGAACACAGACAGAGTGAATGGGCGCAATGATTTCCCCTAGATTTGGAAAATGGAGGACAAGCGCGCACGGGTATAAGGAGAGAGGGGAAATAGATTCAACTGGTGAGCCGATTGACAACCGTTTGTTACCCAGATTGTGCTCAGTCTGTGGATCGAGCTGCCAGGGAATTGGTGGAGACGAATGCATTACACACTAGGGCATTTGGGAGTCTGACATGTGGCCCTCAAGAATGACGTCGTTGTTGCATCACTGACCTGTTTGTGCATTGGTGAGGCGTTCCACTTTACGAATGTTCAGCTCGGTGTAGGTCGATGTCAGATGGTCTGCGAGAGAGAGATAGACAAATATGAGATAGCGCGATAGAGATCCGGGGATAGTGAGGTGTAGACGGAAGCGAAGAGAGCACAGAGACGTGGAGGGGGAGAGGGTTGGGGACAGAGAAATGGATGATGGGAGAGAGGCAAGAGAGGGAAGCGAGACAGGGAGTCCACCGACAGAGAGAGTGAAATGGATGGATTGAGTTGTTGAGAGGGCGTGACTGAGATGTGGGGATGGTTGAGAAAATGGAATAGAATTGGGGAAAGTGAACGAGGAGAAATTGGAGAGAGAGAGAGAGCGGTGAAGTGAGGTGAGGAGTGTGAGGTCGTCAGTGCGGAGAGCAGGATTGAGGGGCGAGGCAGAGGGGTGAGAGAGTAGAAAGTGAAGGGTGGAGATATGTGTGGGAGAGAGGATGGAAGAGTCAAAAGGAGCAAGAGAGTGAGGGAAAAAGTGCAGAGAGAGAGCCAGAGTGGGAGTCCGGGGGAGGGAGACAGAGGGTAGAGGATTAAGAAAGTGAGCAATGAGAGAGGGAAGAGCTAATGGGTCAAAAGGTGCAGAAAGCTGTTGCGAAATAGTTAGAGAGCGGACAGAATAACCACGCGAGAGGGAGGCAAAAGAGGAGGGAAAGAGGGAGGGAAAGGGGGAAGGTGGGAGAGAGGGAATAGTGGGACAGACAGCGTGAAAGACAGGGCAGAGAGAGAGGGGGTACGGAAGAGAAAGAGGTTCAAGGTGGAATAGAGTGAGGAGAGGGCGTTAGAGGAGAGCGAATGAGGGAGAGCAAGATGGGGAGAATAGTTAGAGCGTAAAGAGAGGGGGTGATGAGGGGCAGAGTGACAAGGGAGGGGAGAATCGATGAGATGGGAAAAGAGAGATAGAGGGGAGAAGATTAGGGAAACAGAAGCATGCGTGCGAGAGGGAAAGGGAGAGAGAAGGGGGAAGAGTTAAGGTTTGTTCAGAGTGAGGGAGGGAGATGGAAAATACGAGCGGGGATGAAAAATATATTTTAGGGAGCCCCCTCATCACCGTATCTCTCATTGTCCTCTCTAAACACCACCCTTCACACGGTGCTCCTGATTCACCTGCCATCTAACAGCGCTCCCTCCTTTCGCAGTCTCAGCGCTCCCCTCAGTCACCCTTCCACTCCACCGCCCCGATCACGAGACTTACACAACACTTTCCCCCCCCCCCATGACATTCCGTCCTCCCACAACACACTCTCTACATCCTAATCCACAATGCTGCATCGATAATGCCCTCCTATGCGGGTCGCTCCACGCCACCCTTCCCAAAGCACGCCAGCGTCACTATCGCCCCCACCCCCTCACATTGCTCCCTCCTAGTCGCCTGTCCTGCGCGTTCCCTCGGACATATTCTCAAACAGCGAATCATTAGGGTGAGCTGTCAGTTTGCCCTGAGGTTTCTCGACAGGAATGGACAAATTACATGAACAGTCAGGGGAACAACGATGAAACTGACTTCCATCGCTACGGACCCGGGGCACAGAGAGGTTCTAGGCTTTAGTCTCTACGTACGATACATCAGGTTCAGAAATTGGCTGAGGCTCCCTCATCATCGACCCAGTCAAACACAGAGTGACTCTCCCTGTGCAGCGTCTCACAATTCCTGGGCTTAGACACAGAGTGACGCTCCCTCCCCAATATGCCATCACAAACCCCCAGGGTCAAACGCTGAGGGAGTTTTCATCCAGAATATCCAAAACACGCTCTCGGAGTCAGACTCAAATTGAAACTCCCTCCCTCCGTCTTTCTGCCCCACTCACCTCGGGAAGGTGTCCCTGAGCCAGTACTTGTGAGCTTCTTATTCATGGAAGCGTCGCGGTCGTCTATCCTGTCGAGGATACTCTGCGTGTCTGAGCTCAGGAAGGAGAAGTAACCGACGTCAGAGTAAGCCCGTTTTGTCAAGGGAGTCAAACCGAAACCAAAACACACAAGCTGAACAGCTGCAAAAGAGAGGAAGCGAGAACTGGGGGTGGGAGAGGTACAGTGGAGAGGGAATGAGAGTGCGGAAGAATGGCCTGCAGAGATAGACTTCAATAAGGTCCCACATGGGAGCTTAGTTAAGAAGATTCAGTTGCTAGGTATTGACGGTAAAGTAGTAAACTGGATTCGCCATTTGCTCAATGGGAGAAGCCGGAGAGTGGTAATGGATGATATATTATCCTGAATCGAGGTCTGTGACTAGTGGTGTGCCACAGGGATCAGTGCTGGGTCCATTGTCATTTGTCATCTATATCATTGATCTGGATGATAATGAGGTAAATTGGATCAGCAGATTTGCTGTTGATACAGAGATTAGAGGTGTAGTGGACAGTGAGGTAGGTTTTCAAAGCTTGCAGAGGGATTTGGACCAGCTGGAGAATCGGACAGAAAAATGTCAGATGAAGTTTAATACAGACAAGTGTAAGGTGTTGCATTTTGGATGGGAAAATGAAGGTTAAACATACAAGGTAAATGGTAAGGCATTGAGGAGTGCTGTAGAACAGAGGAATCTAGGAACACATATACATAATTCCCTAGTTTCCTTGGTAAATACAGATGCAAAAAAAAAACGATTTATAATCTCTTCCAGTTATTTTGGTTCCATGCAAAGCCGACCACTTTGATCTTCAAGAGCACCAATTTTATCCCTTACTTTCCTTTTGTTCCTAACATACCTGTAGAAGCTCTCAGGATTATCCTTCACCCTGACTGCCAAAGTAAACTCATGTCTTTTTTTACCCCCCCTGACTTCTTTCTTAAGTATTTTCTAACTGTTTTTATATTCCTCAAGCAAATGATTTCCTCCCTGTTGCCTGTACATGTTATACATCTCTCTCTTCTTCTTTATCAGGGTTCCGATATCCCTCGAGAACAAAAGTTCATTATTCGTATTCTAGTTCTCCAAGGGAAGGGCACTAGGACCCAAGGAGTGTGGCACCTGTGTCGTCGCAGAGCAATGCGTTGTTAAATGCCTTGCTGAAGGACACAACACGCTGCCTCAGCTGAGGCTAGAACCAGTGAACATCAGATCACTAGACCAATGCCTTATCCATCAGGCCACGCACCAGCACTTTCAGCCTTAACACATGCCCTGTTCAAAATGCTCACAGTCCATTTAGGGGAGACTTAGGGGAGACAGCCATTCCGTGAAATGATTCTTGCACTTAATGTGTATGTGGGGCTGTGTGCAGATTTGGAGCTTTGACGAGTCTCAAGGCAAATTTACACTGACAGCATATTCCATTGATCCCAACTTTTGTTGAGACAGCTGACTCCCACATATGGTTAAATATTAATTCATTTAAATTCTCTTTCACGTCGTGTTGTTTCGGTTCCCAAGATTGAACTTTTTCCCACGAAGAATTTACGTAAGGAAACGGCTTAAAGGCACTGACCTTTCAATAACAACACTGTACTCAATCCATTCTGATAGTTTGCAGGGATTAACACGAGAACACTCAACGAATTCCTTCCTAATAAGCATCAAACAAGGTCGAACCTGTTTCACCGTCGGAATCTGTACTCCTTGATCTTTAACTCCCGAAGTCTGATCTTCACTCCCCACTGATTTTCAACTGGCAGTGTTGTAAAGAAACTGCTGGCAATGACCTTTTAAACCTTAGGCATTAGATAAAACTTCATCTTTCAACTAAACTGCGTCAAAATATTAAATCCGCAGTGGGATAAAGTCAACATGGCAAATCCAGCCATGAACTGCCCCTCCTCACAGGGAGGGGTCCTCCTTTTATACCCTGTAAAAAAAACCTGTCACATGACCTCTACTGGCGGGAAAATGACGTCACTTCATCATCACAAGACCATTACCTCAAGTCCAGTATAGCTTCAACCCCTGTCTCGTGTCACGGGTATGTAACAGAAGGAATGGGCTGAACAATGGCAGATGGAGTTTAATACAGTCAAGTGTGATGTGTTACACTTCGGAAGGTCAAACCAATTTGAGAAGATAAATGGTAGGACACTGAGGAGTGCAGTAGAACAGAAGGATCTGGGAGTACAGATACACAACTCACTTAAAGTGGCTTCACAAGTAGAGATGGTTGTCAAGAAAGCTTTCGGTACATTGGCCTTTATAAATCAAAGTGTTGAGTCTAAGAGTTAGAATTTAATGGGGAGGTTCTATAAGACATTGTTGAGATCGAGTTTGGAGTACTGTGTGAAGTTTTGGTCACCTAATTAAAGGAAGGATATTAATAATGTTGATAGAGTGCCGAGAAGTTTTAAAAACATATTGCCGGGACTTGAGAAACAGAGTTACACTGTAAGGTTGAATAGGTTATGACATTATTCCCTGGAGCGTAGGAGAATGTGGGGTGATTTGATAGAGGTGTGTAAAATTATTCTGAGTATTGATAGAATGAATGCAAGCAGGCTTTTTCCACTGAGGCCAGGGGAGAAAAAAAAACAAAACACCGAGGTCAGGGGCTAAGGAAGAAGGCGGGAAAGTTTAAAGGGAACATTGGGGGAGAGATTCTTCACGCAGAGAGTGGTGAGAATGTGGAATATTATACCTCCCAAATGTGCATAAATCCTGCCCCTTAGGATCTTCTCCATCAACTTATCAATGACTGAGGAAGGACTCACTGGTCTATAATTTTCTGGACTATGTCTACCCACTTTCTGTAATAAAGGAACAAGTTCCACAAACACCAATCCTGCGGAAACACTCCCGTCCCCAGTGATGATGCAACGATGATCGCAGAGGCTCAGTAATCTCCTCCCTCGCCTCTTATGTTAGCCTGGGTTACATCTCATCCAGTCCCAGTGACTTTTCCACATGTTCAATCTCTTCAGTCTGCTGCAAGTTATCACTAACATCGGCAAGATAATTTTCAACATGAACACTGAAGGAAAGTATTCATAAAAATCTACCACCTGACCAGGTTACTTTTCCAATATCAAATCAAGAAGAGTTTCCCGTCATGCAGGCTTATCTACATATTGTGTGAAGAAACCTTTCTGGACACACCGAACAGACTCCAACCCATCTACAACTCTGGCTCCAGAGAGATGCCAATCGATATTTGGGAAATTAATATCTCCCATCGCGACAACACTGTTATTGTCATAACTTTCCAGGAGCTGGTTCCCGATCTGCTCCTCGATATTCCTGCCACTGTTGGGCAGCCAATAAAAAAAACGAGTGTAGTTATTTACCCTTTCCTGTTCCCAATCTTCACCCTAAGAGTCTCCGTAGATAATTCCTCTATGGCGTCCATCATTCCTGTAGCTGTCACTATCTCTGATCAACAGTGCCATGCCCCCAGCTCTTTTGCTCACGCCCGTCCTTTCTGAAACATCTAGAGGTTGGCACCTGAAGTATCCATTCCTCTCTCAGAGCCATCCAAGTCTCTGTAATGCCCACCACATCATATTACTTCGGCAGTTTGAACTGGGTACGACTGCGCAAGCGCGTGAAACTTGGCCCGTGATGCAGCTGGAGAGTTTAAAAAGCGAGCAGGTTAACGGAGCGGGCGACGCACTGGAGGGAGACAGAGTAGGAAGCCTTGTTTTGAAAATGGAAATTCCTTGTTTTGGATCCAATGATTCCAAGTTTTGGAGCCCACCCATTTACACCACGTGCTAATCTGTATGGCCTTCCTCTGTCTGAACACACTGGGGCGGGTCCTGGTCCTGTTCTTTAATTTAATAGCTAAATCCCTGTCCTCACTTTGCAAAACCACCTTCCCATACAAACCGATTTCATTGCTACATGTATTCTGTTCACTCACTTAAGAATCATAGGGAAGGAATGGTGAGCAGAGAAAAGAGGAAGGAAGTGGAGGAGAGTTGGGCCACAGAAAGGGTGCTCAGTTTGCAGCCGTTGAAGCAGAACGTGTGAGTTACCATTTTCTTGCAAAACAAAACGTGGGAATGTTTTGGCTCCAGAGGCTTCAGCGAGCAGATTCTGAGGACGAGTTTGCTCCCAGTGAGGTAAGGCCGGGTAATCTCCTTTAATTAATCTAATTAGTTTAGGAGTAGGTCATGGAGGCAGCAGTTAGGGCAGGAGAGTATTCCGTTAACAATATGTGAGAAGTCCGGGCGAGCACAAACGTGCCTCATGGCCACACCTGCAATAGGTGCATCCAGATGCAGCTCCTCACAAACTGTGTTATGGAGCTGGATAAACTTCAGACCATTCGGGAGACGGAGGGAGAAATAAACAGGAGTTTCTGGGGGACACTCTCCCCTAAATGTCAGGAGGCAGGTATCTGGGTGACTGTGAGCGGAGTGAAGTGGAATAGACAGAATGAGCAGAGCACCCCTGCGGCCGCTCCCACCAATAATAAGTATACCGTTTTGCATACTGTTGGTGGGGACGACCTACCAGGGACAATTTGTAATGGTCACGTCCATGGCAGTGAGACTGGATCCTCAACTCAGAAGGGAAGGAGTGAAAAGAGGAGAGCAGTAGTGATAGGGGATTCGATGTTTGGGGGGAGAGATAGGAGGTTCTGTGGAAGAGATCAAGAATCCCGAATGTTCTGTTGCCTCCCTGGCGCCATAGTCCGCGATATCTCGGATCGACTTCCCACTGAGCAGCCGGATGTTGTGGTCCCTGTAGGGGCAAATAAGGTGGATAGGAAGAAGGAGTGGTCCTACAAACAGTTTTATGGAGTTAGGTGCAATATTGGAGGAAGGGACCTCCAGGGTTGCAATCATAGGATTGCTACCCGTGCCACGTACTAGTGAGGCCAGAAATATGAAAAAAAATACAGCTAAATACGTGGCTTAGGAGTTTGTGCAGGAAAGATAGTTTAATGTTTCTGGACAATTGAGCCTTGTTCCAGGGAAGGTGGGACTTGTACCATCGGGACGGTTTGCACCTGAACTGGTGGGGGACTAACATCCTTGCGGGAATGTTTGCTGGTGCTGCACCGGGGGGTTATACTAGATTTGCGGGGGAAGGGGAACCAGAGTGTCAGAGCAGATGGTGAGGTGGGGAAGGATAAAGGTCATGCGAGAGCTGCAATTACAGTGCATGGAGTAAAGCCAGATCTAGCATTTGAGGAAAGAGAAACAGAATAAGGGTGTAGAGGTAGTTAGATAGAACGGCTAAAGTGCGTGTACGACAATGCAAGAAACAGCAGCAACAAAGGTAATGACATATTGCCCTTACAATTTCTTAGTTCTATCCATACTGAGTCTACATTTCCTGATTCTATGTCACACCTCGCAAGGGACTGAATTTCATTCCTCACCAGCAGAACCACCCCACCCCCTCTGCCTTCCTGTCTGTCCTTTTGTCAGAACGTATACGCTTGATTATTCATTTCCCAGTGAAAAGTGGCAGATACGTTCACGTCGGAGAAGTGTGAGGTGGTATACTTTGGAAGGACAAACTCCAAGGCAGAGTACAGAGTAAATGGCAGGATACGTGGTAGTGGGGAGGATTAGTGGGGTGTACATCTCTACAGTTCCATGAAAGTTGCCTCACAGGTTGATGAGGTAGATAAGAACGCCTATGGGATGTTACCTTTCAGAAGTCGAGAGATAGAGTTCTAGAGTCGCGATGCAAGGATTCAGCACTATAAAATCCTGGTTAGGCCACACCTGGAGAACTGTGTCCAGTCTGGTCGCCTCACTTTAGAAAGGATGTGGAAGCATTGGAGAGGGTACAGAGGAGATTTACCAGGATGATGCCTGGTTTAGAAAGTGTGCATTACGATCAGAGATTAATGGAACTAGGGCTTTACTCTTTGGAGAGAAGGAGGATGAGAGGAGACATGATAGAGGTATACAAGATATTAGGAGGAATAGATAAAGTGGATAGCCAGCGCCTCTTCCCCAGTGCACCACTGCTCATTACAAGAGGACATGGCTTTAAGGTAAGGGGTGGGAAGTTCAAGGGGGATATTAGAGGAAGGTTTTTTACTCAGAGAGTGGTTGGTGCGTGGAATTCACTTCCTAAGTCAGTGGTGGAGGCAGATACACTAGTGAAATTTAAGAGACTACGAGACAGGGAAATGGAAGAATTTAAGTTGGGGGGATATATGGGGGGCATGGTTTAAGGGTCGGCACGGCATTGAGGGCCGAAGGGACTGTAATGTCCTGTACTATTCTATGTTCTATGTTGTAACATTGCCATACAGTTCTTATTCGTCACTTTCGCCCATAAGCCTGACTTAGATGAATAGGCTTTCCTGTCCTGACTGTTCACTGCAGTGACATTTTCTCAGCCTAGTGATGTCACCCCTCCTCCTTTAATTCCTTTCCCTTTCTCACGGCTAAAAATAGGGAAACCCAAAATATCGTGCTCTCCTTCTTGCTCCTCCTGCAACTAATTCTTAGTAATGGCTACAATGTCATATTTCACTATACTGATTCATTCCCTGAGCTCAACCGCCTTTTTAAAGGGTCCTGCAGCAACAAATACAGAGGTCAGGGCACCAGTCGCATTATGTCTTAACTCTTGACGTCTCACTAGTTCTGCGATCTTAACATCATCTGTCTCCATAGCGAGTCCGCAATGTGATCTGGAGCTCTGCATCCCATCCCCCTGCAACTCGAGTTCAACGACTCTCCCCAAAACTCTCATGCACAGTACTGACAACCCTTCCCGCTAGGATATCAGTTCCCCTCCAGTTCTGGTGTAAACCGTATTACATCTCTTCTATATAGATCCCATCTTCCTCGGAAAAAAATACAATGATTCCAAGTTTTAGAGTCCACCCACTTACACCACGTGCTAATATGTATGGCCTTCCTCTGTCTGAACACACTGGGACGGGTAGTGGTCTTGTCCATTAATTTAATAGCTAGCTCCCTGTCCTCACTTTGCAAAACCACCTTCCCATAGAAACCGATTTCATTGCTTCATATATGCTGCTCACTCACTTAAGAATCATAGAGAAGGAATGGTGTGCTGAGAAAAGAGGAAGGAAGTGGAGGAGAGTGGGGCCACAGAAAGGGTGCTCAGTTTGCAGCCGGTGGAGCAGAACGTGTGAGTTACCATTGTCTTGCTCCCTATCTTTGCTTGGTGTCAGTTTAAAAGCTGAAATCCACTGACCCATGACTAGGAGTCAGAGACAAAGCGAGAATCCCTCCATACAATCCCATCACACAATCCTGGAAACATTCACTGAGTAGCGCTCCCTCCACAAAGATCCATCACACACAGCCGGGATCTGACACAGAGTGCAAGTCCCTCCACACTGTCCCAGCACACACTCCGGAGTCATACACTGAGTGAAACTCCGTCCACACCGTCCCATCACCCACTCCCGGGGTCAGACACAGAGTGAACCTCCCTCCACACCGTCCCATCACACACTCACGGGGTCAGGCACAGAGTGAATCTCCCTCCATACCGTCCCATCACACACTTCCGGGGTCAGACGCAGAGTGAACCTCCCTCCACACCGTCCCTCACACACTCCCGGTGTCAGGCACAGAGTGAATCTCCCTCCACACCGTCCCATCACACACTCCCGGGGTCAGACACAGAGTGAACCTCCCTCCACACCATCCCTCACACACTCCCGGGGTCATATACTGACTGAAACTCCGTCCACACCGTCCCATCACACACTTCCAGGGTCAGATATCCCGCGAAGCTCACTAGGTATTATACCATGACACTCCTGGAGTCAGACATGTGAAGTACCTCCCGCAACATCGCAGCACAGTCCACTAGAATGAGAAAAAATACGAAACCCTCTCCCTCCTCCGGTCTCCCCACTCACCAATACCCAGCCATTCAGGTTTCCAGTAGTCTTGAATTGTGTGTGTCTCTCGGAGATGGTGTGTGTGTGTGTGTGTGTGTGTGTGAGCGGACTGTGTGCTGGCGTCAGAGGAAGGAAGGGGAGGAGAGAGGAGGCCAGAGAAAGGGTGGTGAGAATAGAAACACTGTTGCAAGTGGTGTGGATGCACATGACCGGCCTGAGCATGCAGAGTTGTGGAGAAATTCAGATCCTGGCGATCGATATCAGTTGGAATGGGCAGGAGATGTATCACCACCCATCATCTCTCCCTTATACTACGCTCAATTACCTGTGTCACAGAGTGGGAGGAGAGTGGTGGGACGACTTAGATGGGGAGCGTTTAACACATGGAGTGTATCACCGAGATGGGGAAGGGACGTATGAGTAGGTACGGGATAATGGAGACGGCGAAGTGTGCAGGAGGGGCTTTGGGTCACGGAGACGGGTTTCCTTGGAAATAACGGATGGGTGACGGAGACGGGAGTGGTGTATTGCAGACAGTGTGTGACGGTGACGGGAAGTAGTATAGGGGAAAACGTTTGACTAGGTTGAGAGGGATTTTGCGAGGGAGGGAGTTATGCATACGGAGTGAAATGTTTTCGATTGTTTTGGAATTACATTGCAGGTTAACTTTCTCTCGATATGTCCTTCCTATCACACACTCGGCATCCCGAATGACCCTGCGTTCATCCAGTTCAATTTCCAACTCCTCAAAGCGGAATGGTAGAATCTGCAGCTGGATACACTTGACCGTAAGACTCAGGAGAAGAGGTCGGCCATTCGGCCCATCGAGACTGCTCCGCTATTTTATCATGAACTGATCCTTTCACCCATTTAGTACCACTTCTCCCGCCTTCTCACCATACCTTTGATGCCCTGGCTACTTTGATGCCTATCAATCTCTGCCTAAATACACCCAATTACTTGGCCTGCACTGCCGCCCGTGACATCAAATTCCAGGGATTCTACACCCTCTGGCTGAAACAAAAAAATCTTCGCATCTCTGTTTTGAATGGGCGTCCTTCAATCCTTAAATCATGCTCTCTCGTTATTGACTCCCCCACCATGGGAAACAACTTTGCCACATCCACTCTGTCCATGCCTTTCAACATTCGAAATGTTTCTATGAGGTTCACCCTCATTCTTCTAATCTCCAAGGAGTACAGTGCAAGAGCGGTCAAACGTTCCTCGTATGTTACCCACTCATTCCCGGACTCATTCTAGTGAAATTTCTCTGAACCCTTTCCAACGTCAGCACATCCTTTCTTAAATAAGCTGCCTAAAACTGCACACAGCACTCCAACTGAGTTCTTACCAGTGCCTTATAGAGCTTCAACATCACACCCCTGCTCCTATAATCTATTCCTCTAGAAGTAGACAATAGGTGCAGTAGTGGGACATTGGTCTTTCCCAGCCAGCATCGCCATTCAATGTGATCAGGGCTGAACATCCACAATCAATGCCCTGTTTCTGCCTTCTCCCAATATCCGGTGACGGCGCTATGTGTTAAGAGCTCTGTCTAACTCTGTCTTGAAAGCATACAGAGAAACGGCCTCCACTGCCTTCTGAGGCAGAGCATTCTATAGATCTATGATTGCTTTTTCTTGAACTCCTTATTCTTAAAATGTGGTCTCTCGTTCTGCACTCCCCCAACATCGGGAGCATGTTTCTGTCCTCTAGCGTGTCCAATCCCTGAATAATCATATATGTTTCAATCAGATCCCGTCTCATCCTTCTAAATTCCAATGTATACAAGTCCAATTCTCCAATCGGTCAACACCCGACAGTCCCGCAATCCCGGGAATCAATCTCGTGAACCTATGCCGCACTCACTCAATAGCAAGAATGTTCTTCCTCAAATTTAGAGACCAAAAGTGAACACAATACTCCAGGTGGGGTCTCACGAGGGCCCTGTGCAACGGTAGAAGGACCTCTTTGCTCCTATACTCAACTCCCCTTGTTATGAAGGCCATCATGCCATTAGCTTTCTTTACTGCCTGCTATACCTGCATGCTTACTTTCAGTGTCTGATAAACAAGGACACCTAGATCTCATTATATTTCATTTTTTTCCTAACTTGACACCAGTCAGATAATAATTTGCCTTCCTGTTCTTGTCACCAAAGTGGATAACCTCACATTTATCCACATTAAACTGCATCTGCCATGATTCTGCCCACTCGACTAACCTGTCCAAATCACCCTGCATTCTCCTAAAATCCTCCTCATATTTCACACCGCCAGCCGCTTTGTGTCATCTGCAAATTTACTAATGTTACTTTTAATCCCTTCATCTGAATCATTAATGCATACTGTAAATAGCTGCGGTCCCAACACTGAGCCTTGCGGTACCCCACTGGCCACTGGCTGCCGTTCTGAAAATGACACGTTAATCCCTACCCTTTCTTTCCTTTCAGCCAATAATTTTCTATCCATTTCTGTACTCTACCCTCAATACCGTGTGCTCTAATTTTGG